>NW_017617189.1:115000-205000 GCF_001879475.1 Ipomoea nil
TATCAATTAACCTTGTCCGATGCTTTCAAGATGGAACTTAGCAGCATGATACATATTATTTAAGCACCCCATTCAACTCTTATTTTAATTTCTTTATTCTCTTTTTTTTTCCTACAATAATTTAGCTTAGTTTACTACTTAAGCTTTGATTTTCTTATGATCAGGAAACATCAAGAAACCTAAGTTCTTGCACAGTCCACACTAGCAAAGAAAATAGCAAAACGATAAGAGCTCCATTTCCCTTAGTTTAAAGTGTATAAGATGAAGAAAATCATACATTTCTTCAGGCAAAAGCCACAGTTATTGCTAAATCAAATCAAACCAAACCTAAAGCATTAAGGCATCATTTGCTATCTTTTCTCTCAGGATCTCTATTGATGTTTTTCTTTAAAACAATTATATCAAACTTATTTGTGAAAACATGTCATCAATGGCAACAAAATACATGATTGAACTGAAATGAAAACTTAGAGAACATAGTTAGAAAGTTAAATATTCATAAACTTTCTTTACAAAAAAAGCTACACAATCCATCATGAACATCTTCATAAGTTTGATGGCAAAAAAGTAGCATAACATAGTTAGAAAGTTAAATGTTCATAAACTTTCTTTACAAAAAAAAAAAAAAAAAAAAAAAAAAAAGCTACACCACCCATCATAAACATCTACATATGTTTGATGGCAAAAATACTAGCATAACATAGTTAGAAAGTTAAATGTCCATAAACTTTCTACACAAAAACTACACCACCCATCATGATTAAAAGCTAAACAAGTTTAGCTTTTTGGATGCTTCTCATGGTCATGCAAGTACTTAATGTATCCAAGCCTCATCTCATCATCTGGCAATCCAAGAAAAATAGATCTTTTTTGAGGATCTTCAATCATCGTGCAAGCAAAGAAGAACTCGGGGGCATGGGCTCCAAACCGGGCAAACTACACACTTTTGCCAAAGCATCTTCAACACCATACTTTGTTGTACTAGCATTCATTGAATTTATCACATTCATGTTTCTATTCATCATGTTCATCATTGAAGCATTCATTTCTTGTGTTGAAGTATTCCTCTCATTAATTTGTTGCATCAAGTCACCAAGCATTTGTTGGATTGTGGCAGCCTCTTCTTTTTTAGTAGAAGTCTTTGCACTCCTATTACTTTGTGATAAATCACCCTCAAAAGTCCTCTTACCTCTTCTTATGTCATCCCTATCAACATGTGTCACTTGAGTGATATTAGTAAATGTAGGAGTAGGGGTAGGACTAGACTCTCTCCATACATCATCCCATGATGCTCCCCCATAGTAATTGTCATCACCATTATTAAGATTCATGTCATCAAGAGAAACATGCTCATCATTCCTATGAAGTGGAGAAGGAACATATACTTCTTGTTCATGTAGAGAATCGGCTACCGAACTAAACTTGTACTTTCCTTGGGCATAAGATCCAAAGATTTGATCCATTCTATTTTCAAGCTCGGGCTCAATCCCTTCATCTCGAAATGAATCAAATTTGGAATTTTCCTATAAAACAAAACACAAATTTTTTAAATAGATATATCTAACTATTTAAAACTAAAGTAAGTCAACTTAAAAGATAACTAACCTTAACTTTCATAGCCCACCATTCATCGTTAGCACTTATAGTCGCTTTCACATGATCCCATCCTAGTCCCGTCTCTTTTTCTTTCAATTGTTTCCATAAGCTCCATCTATTTATCATCCAATACACCTTATTTTTGAGTTTATTTTTATCCCATGCCAACTTACTTTGGTTGTTGAACTCTAATTCAATCTTTTTTCATATCAACCTTTGAGAGGTAACTCCACCTTTTTTTCCCTTACTTTTTCAACATATTGAATACAAAGGTCACAGAGTATGTAAAGTAATTCTTTCGACCAATTAACTCTACCTCCTTGATTTTCATCTTTGTTGTCATTTCTACTTTCTTGACTTGCATCTATATTTCTCTTTTGAGTTGGCGACATCTAAACATGAAAATATGAATGCAAAGTAGTGTTTTAGATTAGTAGAAATTGCTAATTAACAGAAGTACTAAATAAAAGGTTTCCTAGAAAAAAGTAAATTAATACACATACAATTAAGTAATGCTCTGATCTGTATTTTTATTTTTTCCTTTTTAACCAATAAATTGGGTGGATATGCAACACAAAGAATAAATTAGGATACAGTTCTGCCAAAAACATCAAGAATAAATCACAAAATGATGTGCTAAAATTGGGAGAGACATGTGAAGGCCTGTGTGATTCTTTCCCTTGGCCAATGGGAAGTCATAACTGCAAAATCATGTGTAAGACAAAGCCACAAATATCTCTCTTCTGCACCTCAACTGGGGAAGGAAGTTTGTTTCTAAGGCTTGAAGTGCTAAAACCTAACCTACACTTGCATTGCCACACGGATAAAGAAAAGATCGTAGACACTATACTACTATAGTGCACCAACAATGACACACCAATTGATTGAGAGAATGCAAGAAACACAAACAGACTAAGATTAGTACATATAATAATATCCTAAGACACTCCCCAGCTAAGAAATTCCAAAAGAATGGGATTTCAAAAGAAACCATTGCATAAATATACCACAAAGTAGCATTCATCAACTGTAAATATACAACAAAGTCGCAGGATTCAAAACACAACGATTCAAAGCATCGTAAATATACAACAAAGTCGCAGGATTGAAAGCACAAAAATATCACATTCATGTAGGAAACAAAAATGATAACATCTGGAAAAAAAATCGCACCTCAGAAAACTAACTCACAGAAATCCTAGGTTGAAGATACGATTCACCAACCTTTGCCGGAAAGCTTGCCGGAGATAGAGGTATGCAGAGTAGCCTGTGAGCAATTTGTGGCCTGGGAGTAGATTTGAGATGAGTAGCAAATCTGCTATGGAGGGAAGCAAATCTGAGAGGAGAGAAGCTTGAGACGGGAGATGTGAGAAGGGATTAGAGAAATAAGAAGGGCAAATCGGAACTTTGAAAATAAAGAAATGAAACGCTATGTTAAAACACTCCTCTCAGCAGCGTGTTAATTTTGGCATTTCGGATGGCGATTCGCTAAGTGAAAAAGCTATTAACCAAACATTTTCTTTGGTCAAACCGCTAAAAGTGGTCAAATCCGCTAAAAATCAGCGGATCAGCTGCTAACCAAACAAGGTCATTGACTGACACTTCGGTCTTATTTTCTTTCTATTTTGTGATTTCTTTCATATCTTTGTTTCTCTAGAACTTGTCTTGATTCTCTTTTAAAGCTAATTTGACCATGCATGATTCAAGTGTAATTAAGGTCATTATTTGATTTTGAGCCTCACTAGCCAAATAACCGGTTTGTCCAATGATTTATTATTTCCCTTCGTTAACCCACTTTGAGCTTTGTGGTCACTCCTTTTCTTTATTTTTGAACCACATTACAAGTCTTTTATATCCAAAATACTGCCTTGACCTAAGCCGAATAAATAGTGGAGCAAATTTTGGATTATTCTTGTAATCTATGTGAGTTTGTGAAGAATAAGTGTGGGGGAGACCATTTGTTTTGTTAATATTATTGAGAGTGAGGTGAGTTGTATCTTATTGTCAATTTGTTTTTGGTCTTCTATGAAAAAGAAAATGAAGGCAGAAAGTATTATTTTGAAAAAAAATTATATTTTCCTTTCCTGAAATTCATAACAGGATTGAATAAATAGTTTGGCAAGTTGTGATTAGTTTGTTAGCATTTCCTGTTTGATATGTAGTGGCTAGATTAAGTAAGCAATAAACCTGTGAGATTTTGAGTCATTGATTGACACTTCGGTCTTATTTTCTTTCTATTGTGTGATTTCTTCCATAACTTTGTTTCTCTAGAACTTGCCTTGATTCTCTTTTAAAGCTAATTTGACCATGCATGATTCAAGTGTGAATAAGGTCATTATTTGATTTTGAACCTCACTAGACAAATAACTGGTTTGTCCTATGATTTATTTCCCTTAGTTAACCCACTTTGAGCTTTGTGGCCACTCCTTTTATTTATTTTTGAACCACATTACAAGCATTTTATATCCAAAAATACTGCCTTGACCTAAGCCGAATAACTAGTGGAGCAAATTTTTGATTATTCTTGTAATCTATGTGAGTTTGTGAAGAATAAGTGTGGGGGAGACCATTTGTTTTGTTAATATGATTGAGAGTGAGGTGGGTTGTATCTTCATTGTCAATTTGTTTTTGGTCTTCTATGAAAAAGAAAATGAAGGTAGTTCATGTTTCCAAAAAAAAAAAAAAAGTATGAAAATGAGAAAGAATGAGCAGTTTGTTCTGAGTCTGAAGTTACCTCTAAATAAATGAAGCAAGGGGGAGTTCTTGTCATACTGAGGAAGAATTCTTTATTTAAGAATGATAGTCATGTTGAAGCCTCAATAGATTGTGTTTTTGAATGAAAATTGAGGGTGTTGGATAATTTGTATTTATTTGCTCCTCTAGTTTGAAGTTTTTGCTTAAGCAACTTTCATAAATATTCCCTACCTTAACCCTAGCCCCATTACAACTTGTGAAAAGTCCTTATGATTTGTGTCATGCATGACTCTTGTAGTGGTGATTGAGAAGATATGCAAGCCTATGATAGAACAATTTTATAGGAATGAACTTGAGTGAAATTTATACCTTCAAACACTTGAGTGATGAGTGATATTCCTATGAGTGTTTACTTATTTAGTTCTCTCCATTTCCAGACATGGATGCTAACTTATTAATTGCAGGGTGCTTCAGATTGTTGTTCATGATGTGTTATGAGTTTTGAGAATTTTTTTTAATTTACTTTGCAAATAATATTTTTGCTTGGGAACAAGCAAATGTTCTAGTGTAGGGGAATTTGATAAACATATTTTTACACTTTAATTTATATAGGTTTTTATAGTATATTTATATTTATTATTTGTCTTTATATTTTATTTTAATGTTTTTAGAGTTCAAGAGGTGATTAATTAAAATAAGTGTTTTATACTAATTTTTGGCCTAGTTTTAAGTTTTATTTTATTTTAGTCCTGGCTCAAATGAATTATTCAAAATTTTTTAGTGTTTTTAATAAAAACCCAATTCTTTACTTGTTTAATTAGTTCAAGGCCAATTATCTAACTTAAACATTTATACTAAATAAATAAACAAAAGGAGTTCTCTTGTTTGTTTTCCCTGTGCAACTCACGTACGTACCAAAGACTCTATCGACAACAACCAACTGCAGTGCAAATTTTTACGGAGAATTGACTAGAAATTGTGAAAGACTTGGTCGTGCAGCGCAAAAATAGGAGAGTTGACTAGGGGTGTAAACGAGCCGAGCCGAGCCCGAGCCTGGGTAGGCTCATGCTCGTGCTCGTTAATGATAGCACTGCTCGAGCTCGAGCTCGAGCTCGTTCGAGCTCGTGAACTGATGCTCGAGCCCGAGCTCGGCATTTGTCGAGCGAGCTTGAGCAGCTCGATTGTTCGAGCTCGAGCTTGAATTCGAGCCTGAACTTGAGCTCGAGTTCAGGCTCGAATTCGAGCTTGAGTTTAGGCTCGAATTTGAGCTCAATTTTGATCTCGAATTTGACCTGTTTGATTTAAAATTTAAACTACTTTGTTTTATGACTTTTATCTATACATAATTATTAAAGTATTTTAATTTTCCTCCCCTAATTATTATTTTTATATACTAAATATAATATAATTATATTATATATTATATATTATATTATAATGCTCGCGAGCGGCTCGTCGAGCCGCGAGCCTACAATATCTAAGCTCGGCTCGTGCTCGTTTAATCCACGAGCTGCTCGAGCTCGAGCCGAGCTCGATTTTGACCGAGTTCGAGCCGAGCGTTGACCGAACCGCTCACGAGTGACTCGCGAACGGCTCGGCTCATTTACACCCCTAGAGTTGACGGTGGAAAATTAATTAGAACATATTTTAGAAGTGTATAAATAGCGATGAATTTCTCTTGTTAAGGGGCGTCCAATTCTACGTTCATTCTCCTTCCTTTAGATTATTCTTTAAAGTTGTTATCAATGTCCATTCGTGGCTAATTTCTTCTAGCTTGTTTTAGTGAATTGAAGCCCCGGAATTCATTATACTGTGAGATTATTTATTTATTTTTTTATATAATTTTTATGTATTTGAGTATTCAAATATACTTCTAAGTTATTTGAATAGTTGTATCATTTAATTGCTAGGGAGGCCTACTAGTTATTTATTTGATATAATTATTTGCTATATTAGATAATGTTGTGCTACAAATTATTCTAATTCCAAGTAGCAACTGAGATTTATTATTGACGGTTTTAGTGATAATTGGTCTCAAGTAGAATATTTTTCTAAATTAAATGCAACCGCTTGTGGTTGTGTTATTTAATTTGTCGGTTTTCCTAGTTCCTATTGCTGCTATTAAATTAAATCTATAGCGCTTGTCTTAGATTATTTAGTAATTAGAGGCAATTAAACCGCGTGTGCTTTAGTTATCTATAACTAAGGGAAAACGGAAATGAAATAATTTTAAGACAAATATTCAATTGCACATTAATTACATTTTGAATCAATGATCAGTGCTAAATTCCGGTGGTGGATCTTTACTAACCAAGGTTTTCTATTATAAGTGCTTTCAATATATTGTTTTCATTGTTTTATTCGTTTATTTACTTTGATTATCACTTTCATACCAAACCTCATTTTCCATTAATTTGAGCACATACATTAAACTAGTTACTCATCGTTGGATCGACCCTTACTTCCGCTACTACGTTTGTAAGGTTCTAATTTGAGAGCATGCGACAGCTCGCCATGGCGGCGGCGGTGGGCGGTGGGCGGTGACGGTATTGCTACTGTTGTAACACCCTGAAATTTTGAAACTTTTAAAACTTATATAATAAAAGTAATTCCTTATTAAATCCCAAACAGAGCATTACTAAATATAGGGTTGCGGGGTGCTATGCCACATCTGAGCTGGAGAACTCAAATGCACAGGCTAAACTAACTAAACATCCTCAATACATCATCATGGCACACAGGCCGAAAGGAAAACTAGCTATCTAATCCAAGATCTTCTAGCGCGCTCCGGGAGCTAATCATCTGTGCCTGAAAGCCAAATATATCTGTTCAGCGAATGATGCTAGTAACCCACTCCAACGCGTTGAAATACAATATAGGTATATATATAGATATAGATATAGGAAAACCATTTTGAAGCAAGAAGATATATACTTAGGAGACTCTAGCTTTTAAAACCGGGAATAGACTCCACAAGCAGGGATAAGCACATCAAACAGTAATAAATAGTTATGTAGAGATAACATCATAAGGAATACGCATATAAGGTCACAGTTCACTTTTCAATTCAATCACATCATCAATCAATCACCATTCATATCACATAATCGTTGATGGCGCCACGGGACCAATCGCATGCCGCGAACATGAGGGTTAATGCCTATAGCATTAACACGGCCCCGCAGCATCCTACCTCAGTACCGCGGTATGAGGGGAGTTGATCGCAACCAACCCTTTGAGAACCGCTGACGAACTCAACGTCGGATCACGATCCGACACACCGCTGACGCACCCTGTCGGTGGACCGCGATCCCCTTTACAAGGGGGAACTTACGACCCTACACACCGCCAATGGGTACATCTGGTGGACCATAGCGGATCAAGCCCGACACACCGCGGAGCTATACTCAGTCGGTGGGCGAAGATCCTCGGAGACTATGGCCCTACACACCGCCGTCCCACCACCCGGTGGGTCGCAGCCACCGTAGCCCTACACACCGCCCGATTACTCGGATCGGTGGACTACAGCCTTCCTCGGCTTATTGGCCCTACACACCGTCTTGGCGCGTTCAGGTCCGGTGGGTCATAGCACCGAGGCCCATGTGGACCGTAGCCCAAGAAATGAATCACTGACCGCAGCCAGGAGAATGAACCGCATCTCATAAGTAACCAATTTGACCGCAGCCAACTTCTGAATCGCAGCTCAGGAACATTCCATTTGATCGCAACCAAATTGGGGCATCATGCATCACATAACACATAGCAGCACGTAGTAGCACATAGGGAAGGGAAAGACATATAAATAAACTTACGTGTGATCATCCACATACTAAGAATAGTCCTAAGGGTTCATATAACTTCCACCTAGGTCAACGAGTTACCAATTCAACTAGCATGCAATTCCTAAGACTCATTTATCCTACGAACGGTAACCGAAATATCAAACTAGACTTGAGCACGATAAACGGGGTCCGTTGGGACACCATGGGGAGTGGGGAACATCAAACGGGGAAGCCGAAGACCCGAGGTGGGGTATGGACCAGCGGGTAGCCGGTGGGTGGGGGTCACCGGCCGACTGCCCGCTGGAATTCACTATTCCGGCAGCGGGTTGCCGACGGGCAGGCGACTGCCCGGCGGTGATTTCTGGGCAGCGGGTAGGTGGCGGGTTCCCCTACCCCCAACCGACTCCTTTACCATAATTTCGTCTCGGGGACCTTCATGGAACCCGAAACCATGCTTAGACACTTTAAAACGCAATTAACGACAACACGTAGGCAATTAACGGATCAAAAGCAAGAATCATGTAGGACTTATCCTATTACGACCTCTAAATATAAATAACTCCCGAACATGCGAATTCCCACCCAATATATCAAGGATAACACAATACGAATTTCACGATTCATCCTAGGGCTCTAATCACATTTAAATCATCAAGATCGTAGTTCATATTTTAATATCAAGAAACATCAAGATTCATCAAGAACATCACATAATCATCAAGAAACCTCTTATCATCATCAAGATCACACATAAAATCATCTCACCAATTTCCAAGATTATATTATCCATATTGTAAACGTTTCATCAAGACACCATTGTAGGGAAGAAGCCAAGAAGATGATTATAGCAAAGAAAATAGGTTTTGTTGAGACATGGATTACCTCATCCGCTTATCGATCCAAAACACCGTCAATGAACCTGTGAATAAAATCGTGTTTTCACTAAATAGTCGAGCTAATAAAATAATTAAACCCTCAGTGTTTGAACCCTAAATTCTCTTAATGCTTAAATGTATTCTACCCCACTAAGCTAACTCTTCCTTTATTAGGAGCCTATACTTTTCCTAACTTTGTAATCCCTAATTATAATAATCAATTAATCAAACTAGTCACCATCTAACAATAACCAAAAGCTAATAATCAAGATGTCTAAAATAAGCTTAGGGTCGAATTTGAACCTTGGTTGTTTCTTGAATCAGCCAAGGTTCCAACCATCACGCCATTACCACTTATTAATGCTTAAGTCGTGCTGTTATTTTTATTAACGCAACATCCCATCCCACCTTCATCATCTTCTCATACTGCCACCATAATGGCAGTATTCATGCATCACTACCGCCTACTGAAGCTATGGGGTTACGAGACCTTACCTGTTGCCCCCAACTCTTCCGACGAGCACATCGCTAGAAGGCTACCAGCACCCGTCGCCGTATTACGAGGTTGGCACCGGCGGAAGGTCCATTACCCGCCTTATGCCCGCTGGAATCGCAACAGCCATACGTCGCCGGAGTTCCGCCACCGCGTATCGTCCGTTCTTGTTGCGACGGGAACGGAGAAGAGAACGCCGCCGCGCTCGTCGCCGTTCTTGCCGGGTAGAGTCCGGCTGTTTGCCGTGTTGTCCTGCCGGACGGGAAAACGAGAGGGAGACGGGGGCGGAGAATTGGCGAAGCTTGGTTCATGGCGTCCGATTGTTGTCTACGTACGTATGCCGTATTCGTATGTATGTATGGCATCGCCTTGGAAGTAGGGGAGAAGGGGAGGTGTTTGGTTTGCTTTCTTCGTACGTATGTATGTACTATATATATATATATATATATATATATATATATACTCATACGTATATTCGTATCCTAATTCATCTATGTATAATATATTATTATTATTATTATTATTATTAGGATTGGATTTTTTGGTTTAGGTGGGTCAAGGTTAAGTATGTTTGGGCTTGGGCTACACTATACTTATTGGACCTATAGGATATATATATTGGGCTTTGGATTTGGACAAGGGTCCATGATTCACCGTCGGTCATATCAATCAATTAATGGGGATTAAATCCCTTTTTAATTGTTCTTGGCGGAATTAATTTCATAATTAATTCCGGGTTGAGGTATCGTAACACGGGGTGTTACAACTGTGGTGGTGGTGCTGGTGACGGTGGCTCTGGTGGGGTGGTGATGACGTCGGCGGTGGTGATGGTGGTGGCGGCGGCAGCGATGGTGATGGTGGTGGCGGTGCTGGGGTGGTGGTGTTGTTGGTGGTGGTGGCGGCGAGGCGGTGGCAATGGTGGTAGTGGTGGTGGCGGTGGTGAAATAGGAAATAAATTTAATTAGGGGTAAATTAGGAAATAGAAACTTTAGGCTATTCCTGAGTTTTATATATATATATATATATATATATATATATATATATATATATATATATATATATATATATATATATATATAATAGTAAATTAAGTACTAGTATGTAGTTATTTATAAAAGTTTATATAACTTCGTGTATCTTTTTACTATTTTTTATATCAAAACTACTAAGTTTATTTTTAAAAATTAACAATTTAGTTATTATATTTAAATATTTCCATTATTTATGTTTTAGTATCACTAATGGATTTTATTTTTTTTATTATGTGTAAATAATTTAAATATTATTTTTTGAAAAACTTAATAAGATGATAAGTGGTGGGTACCCGTAGTGGGCACCCGCACCCGGTGGGGGTGGGGGTGGGTTCTGAAAAAGTCCACCCGATGCGGGTTGGAGGTGGGGGTGGGTGGAGAAAATATAAGGTGGGTCGGGTGATGAATGTAGCCCTCCCCGACTCACACCCGACCCATTGCCATCCCTAACGGTAATATCGATACTATCGGCGCTAAAACCATTTCTTGATATTGAATATTTTATAAGTCTACAATGGGTTATTATTAATAATTATTGTGTGGATCGTGGTCTACACAGTTGTGTGGATTACGGTCCAAAAACACATAAAACACATTATTATAATTCATAAAATATATTTCCTCTGTCTCATTTAATTTTATTTTTTTATCAGTCTTACTTACTATTCATTGGTCAAATTAACTCTTTCTTTTTTTGTTTATTTTCTTTATTATTTTTTACTTGTTTTTAAATTTGAAAGTTACTGGCTCTATTACATTGTAGTATCTGTTCATATACTTTCTCAACCTACTGAAACACAAAGAACCAATAACGCCTCCACTGAGGCTTGAACTCATAATCTTCCAAATGGAAGTCCAACCCGGATACCATTAGACCACATAGTCCTGGTGATTATTTGTGTTTAATAGTACTTTTAGTGTAGTTTCTAAATATATAAATTTTGTATATTAATATTAAATTTAATATTATGAAAAATTGAATTAAAAATAACTTAAGTCAAGCCTCGTTAACTGAACCAGACACATAAAATGGGACGGAGGGTGTATCATTCTAACACATAAAGTACATTATTCTAATTCATAAAATACATTATCTTACCCCAAATAAGAAATTTCATTATTCTAAACACATAACGTACATTATACATTATTCTAACTCATAAAATATATTATTCGAACACATAAAATACATTATTCTAACTCATAAAATACTTTATCTTATCCCGGAAATTTCATTATTCTAACTAACACATAAAATACATTATTCTAACACATAAAGTACATTATTCTAACACATAAAGTACATTATTCTAACTCATAAAATACATTATCTTATCGCAGAATGTTAATTACTCTAACACGCGCAGAAAGAAAAGAAGTTTTTTAACATCAAAATGACGTCGTTTTGGACCATGGTCCACACAGCTATATGGACCACGATCCACACAATAATTTGTCCAATCGTTATACCGTGCACCAGCGCGCGCAACAATGTGCGCCCCGCGCCTCCCGAAACGACGCCGTTTTGTTAAGTTGTAAAAAAAAAAATCCTCTGTTTCGAATGCACATAAACTCATAACAGAATACACATAATCTAACATAATACATAATACACAATACACATAAAGTCTTAACATAATACACATAAACTCATAACATAATACACATAAACTCTTAACTGAATACACATAAACTCTTAACTGAATTCACATAAATTCATAACACAATACACATAAACTTTTAATTGAATACACATAATGGGGTTTGGTTAACATAATACACATAAACTCTTAACTGAATGCACATAAACTCATAACACCATACACATAAAATTTTACTGAATACACATAATGAGGTTTGATCTGTTTAGATGGACGGAGTGAGGTCAGCATGACGTTAGCGTGCGTTTTGTGCCTGGGCGCATATTGCTATGTGTGGCGTACTGCACGATATAATTTGCCTAATTTGTCGGCTATTATAAAATGGGCTTCATCCTTATTTATAGGTTTTACTAAGTAGAAATTGACAAATTATTGTGTAGACTATGGTTCACACAGTGTTGTGTGAAACATAACAAAAAGTACATTTTTAATATACTAAATGTACATTATTTCTGTACTAAATATACATTATACAATATAATATATATTCAGTACAAAAATAATGTACATCCTCTGAATACAATGTATATTTTTAATATATTAAAAATACATTATTTTTTTATTGAATGTATATTATTTTACAGTATATAAAATATGGTCTAGACAACTTATATGGACCATGGTCCACACAATAATAATTGGTAGAAATTGACTTGGACTTCTGTTGTGGTTTCACTGGACCTTAGAACTGGGCTTTGTATACCCAACCCAACACACACAAACATTGCTGTTAGTAGAGAGGTCCACACTCTCCACTGCTTATCATTTCAAAACCTGTAATTCACTCCAAAATTTGATTTATATGGGTGAAAATTGACATTTCAAATAAACTGCTGTTACTTTGGATCAACTATGGGGTTGACTTTCAAAAGTTTTATATCTATTGGATATGATTAAGGTACATGGCTAGCACACCTATCTCCTAGCCTAATATTACCCATGCGGCCATGCCATCAGCAAGTATAAGTCATGCTGAAACGATAGACCACTTGATTTAAAGTTACTACTCTAACGATAAGGCTACGTGTGAGGTATAATAAATAGAACTCATATCTATAAAAATAATAGTAATGTTTTAGGGGAAGATTCACGTTCAGAATTGTAGGTACTAAAATAATACAATTACATTGACATTCATCCAAAACTCATTCATCTCCCCTTTTACAAACATCTTAGAACGAGCGACTCTCACTCTTTAAAGCATCATTCTTTATTATTTGTCTTGTTAGAGAATATATATAGTAAAGAATTGGATAGTATAATATTGATCTTATACTATTAATAAATAATAATAATCTTTGGGTAAATAGGTGTAGTAAACATTACTTATTAGTAAATGTGGGCTGAATAGTGGCAAGTGGCAGCTTGATGTGATAACAAGTGGTGGACATTGTTGATTGAAGCATGTAAACTTACACATTTTGAGGAGGAACACTCTATATAAGGGGTGCTCTTACTCTCTCCCCCACTCCCTTCCCATTTTAAGATCATCGTTCATTTGCATGATCTAGTGATCTCTTGCCTACTATTCAACTAATAGATAAGGGTTCAATTCTCATTGAATCCAACATCAGCCCTAACCCTTTTTCTCGACCTTTATTATATTTATTTATTTCTTTCTTTCTTTGGTCTAGTATATATATTTTTGTGCCTAAGACCCTGATTAATATTATTATTATTCTTTACCTTCCATCTTGTGTATCTATACCCAATGGATCTGGTCTTATAAAACTATCATTTGCACTTGATATATTTCGTTTAATATGTATGTGTTATTTTAGAAAAAGGAGAAATGCCCTAAAACCAATCAAGTAATGCAAAAGCAACAGTTGAAATAGCAAAAATATAATTGAAGCAATTGCACGTCACAACCAAAATTTTGTTAGAAACAAGTGAAGAATGAGATTTAAAGTTATCAAAGCAGGCCATATTTGCCAAGTAATCAAAGCACTAATTACACAAGTATCTTCTAAAAATTATATAAAACCAAGTTACAATAAGAATTTAACAAGAAAAAAAAAGTGATATATAATTAATTGCAGGGATAACATGTATATTATACTTACTATCTTGTACATTTATAATTTTTTTTTTCGATTTTACTGTTGTTTCTTTTCTTTTCTTTTCTTTACAAGTTGTTAATTAACATACACTGCTAAATGTAATAACATGTATTTTGTGGCTCCTTGTGCGCAGTAAGTAAATGTCTAGCCTCTGTGGTTCATGTTCACTTGAGTTACCATGATTTACATATTTCCAGATGCTCTGTCGGACCGGGGTGTGGGGGGCCCTTGAGGTTGGGGTTCAACTTTTGGAAGAATGTACTTTGTGTTTACTATTTACAAATTCTTTTCAATTTTATATTTTTTTTCTTTATTCAATATATTGGCTATTTCTATTACATTATCTCCTTATAATTTTACTACTTTTTCCTATTAAATGTTTATTATTATTATTATTATTATTATTATTATTATTATTATTATTATTATTAAATAAACCTATTGAACATTTATTTAATTGCATAATATATATACTATTTGATTAAATTAAAGGACCTTACAAATAATCCAACTTACACCTTCATGACATCAAGTACGACGAATAGTTCAAATGGGGTCTTAGATTCTTCATTGTTCTATTTTATTTAGAGTTTGATTTATTGTGAATTCGTATTTTTTAAAAATATAATTCAATGTGAAATATGAGTTTGTTTTGTGATGTGACATATAAATTAATTCATTCAAAAGGAAATCATTAATTTTGTGATTATTTGAGCATTTAGTTTCAAAAAAATCTAAAGAATACAAAAATGTTGGAGTGGCTCTTTGTCTAATAGGATATGATAGAGTTGTGAGACATGTATACATCTGAATGGTATATAAACAGAGAAATCCATGTAGCATTTTTGACACTTTAATTTCAACTAACAGCACTTTCTATTACACTAGGATTGGTTTATCTCCTAGCTTGAGAATTTTGTCGTTTCGTTTTGTGTTTTTTCCTTAATCTTAGATAACAAATGAATTGCCAATTACCATGTAATGTGATGACATCTTGATTATCCATCCAAGTGAATGGTCAAAGGTTCGAACCCTGGTGGTGGAAGTGGTGGGAGCTTAGATTCTTTAGGCTGAAAATGTTTGAGAAAGTATAGAACAGATACTGCCTTGTAAAGAATCATAAGTATTTCAAAGGTGTTATCTTTTACCAAATCTAAGGGTATGTTTGGTTCGCACATGATAATTGGAATGAGAATAAGAATCAAATACTTGGTAATAGAATAGGTTTTGGTGAAAGTATTTTGCATGTTTGGTAATATGGTGGAATTAGAATGATTATCAATATTGATGTGTTGGTTATGTATGACCCTATAATAGGAATAAATGTTTTAAAAATACCAAAAAAAAAAAAAAAAAAGCAATTGATTTTAATATAATGACATCCAAAACACAAATATGAACAAAAAAATCAAAAGAAACATCTAAAAGTACTAATCTAAACCTATAAATCATATTACCAAATACCAATAAGATGGAATGATACATTTTTTAATTAGAGAATGACTTTTTTAATTGAAGAGATAATAATCAAATCATATAGTTGTGTTTTAAAAAATTGTCAACCAAACCCTCACTATGATTTTGATTCTCATTCCTAGTGTATAAATCCATAAACCAAACACACCTTAATATTTAGTCAGAGGATATGAATGTATAGTATTGCACAGGTCGATATGAAGATGAAATATCTACATCTACATCTACAATCTACATCTACATCTACAATTCTAATAAGAGCTAATAATGTTAGGCCCTTAACTGGAACAAAAAAATGTCGGTCCTATTGTTTCTTAAAATGAATGGTTCATATTATTTTTATTTTAGTATTTTTTATTGATTTTCCTTATTTACCCTCTATTATATTATTTTCTTCCCTTAAATAACCTAAATTCCGTTAGCATAAACTTTAGTAACGGAATATTCCGTTAAGTATTTATTATTTTAACTTACACATTAATTTCTATAAGAAAAGTCTTAGTTTCAAACCACATCCCAATTACAGTTGGCATAATTGTTAAACATATACTACGAATATGTTAAAATATATTTAAAATATATATAATATAAAATTTAACATAAACTTTGTTCAAATAATTAGTCTGCCTAAATACATAGCATTCAAAGTTAAGCATCAAAGATTATAAATTAAGAACTTTAAAAATCATTTGATCAGAAAAAAACTTAATATTCTTTTGATTATTTAGATCAGATAAAAACTTAATATTTCAATTATACTTTTGCATTAATATTTTTTGTATGTATTTTTTTTAAAAAAAAAAATCAATGATTGCATTATTGTTGATGAAAAGTATATACGCCACTTTATTACTCTTATTAAACTAAATAAAGTAGTAGCTACAACAAAAAAATAATACATATGCATTTAATTAATTTAGAATTAGATGTCTATAATGCCTTTATTTTTTTTTTTTTAAAAAAAATAATTCATTATAAAAAATTTAAAATAAATATAATTTCATTAGTTATATTATCTTTATTTTCTACAATCCAAAGATTCATTACCTTCAAATTTATCAATTTATTATATTCACTGCATTGTCCATTGTCTTCTTTTTACATTATCTTGTAATTAAATATCAAAGTTATAATACAAAATACATTATATATATTTATTTACCAAGTATTTTATACAAATATAATAAATATTAATATTTTGTTCAATACTTTCACATGGTAACCTACGACACACATCTCACAATGCATGAAACATGTAGGGGAAAACTACCACTACCAAATATCGATTAGAAAATTCAATAAATATTATCTTGCATTTATATATTTTGAATTACCGATTTAAATAAACAAATTCAATATTTATTTACATATACATGAACATCTCCGATATAATATTGCATTGATATACTGTGAAATACTTATTTAAAAATAATCATTGGGCATTATCTCATTCGCGCAAAGCGCGTAAAAAAACTAGTGTATAGTATAAAAGTTAATATAATCTAAATGTATAGACATACGCACATATACAGTGACGAAGTGGGAGGTTGGAAAAAGATAAATAAAAATATAATAGGAAGAAAATCTTAGTAATAGTGTAAGTTATATATATATATATAATATAATATCAATCGGTGACTACAAAATCTTTAAAATGTAAAGATCGGAATATAATTATGGCATCATTGGAAAGTAAACACCCAATTAAATAGCTTAAAGCAAGTTGCCATGGAAAAAAAATCCCAATTTGCATCTGGATCATTATGGATGGATAAATTAATTAGCAAATAATGTTAGTAGACCACAAATTGAGGTTGAGGTTAATTAAGGTTTGTTGATGATCAAAAGTGCAAAGTCCTATTTGTCCCACATGCCATATGTATCCAAAACAGTGGTAGGACTAAGCCTAAGGTTGTAAGCAACAATCTTATCCAAACTAGCTAGTGCCCAAATAGGGAAAATATGAGGAAAGGAGTGATGATTGTTATTGCATCTCAATCTCAATGGTGGTAATTATTGTTCTTGTTGACCATCAAAGATCTCAAGGTTTTATGTTAATGGAACAACAGAACCATCACGATAAGATTTAGAGTTAAATAATGATAATCCATCTTTGATACTAATTAATATTAATTGAGGGGCAATATAGTTAGAGTGTGTTTGGTTGACAGGTTTAGTTCTAAGGAATGTGTATCGATGAATGTTATAATTCAATTCAGACAGTTACAGGATAGGTACAATATACTAGTACAACTAAACTACCGTAACTTAACCCTGTAGACTAGGAATATACATAACAATATAACTAATATCTCTCACACTCCCCATCAAGTACAAGGTTGTACTGGAACAACATTGAGCTTGTCACGCAGCCCGGTGAAACGGAGAGCCGGTAATGGTTTGGTGAAGATATCTGCAACCTGGTCCTTCGTAGAGATGAAATTAACCTGAAAGTCCCCCGAAGCCACTTTGTCTCGTATGAAGTGATAATCAATTTCCACGTGCTTAGTCCTAGCATGGAATACTGGATTGGCGCACAGGTAGGTAGCCCCAAGATTGCCGCACCATAGTGTTGCGGGACGGCCGGAGTGCAGCCCAAGCTCGCAAAGTAAGGAAATAACCCATGTAACCTCAGTCGCAACATCTGCAAGACCTTTGTATTCAGCCTCGGTTGACGAACGTGCAACGGTGCGCTGTTTCCGTGATACCCAGGATACCAGGTTCGTGCCAATAAAGACCGCATACCCACTCGTGGACTTGCGATCCACCGGACAGCCAGCCCAGTCGGAGTCCGAGTAGGCGTGAATATCGGTGGACGGAGAAGTGGATAGCCGTAACCCATACGCCAAGGTGCCTTTGACATAGCATAGGACCCGCTTAAGGAGACCCCAGTGTTCCTGCGTAGGAGCATGCATGAATTGGCACAACCGGTTTACAGCATAAGAAAGATCAGGCCTAGTGATAGTTAAATATTGAAGGGCGCCCGCCAGCCGACGGTATTGGGTTGGATTATCAAACAGATCAGCTGTAGTCGACACAGGCTGTGTGAGTGAAGCTGGAGTGGCGAGTGGCGAGTGGCTCGCAGTCTGTCATACCTACCCGAGCTAGAATGTCCCCCATATACCGGTGCTGTGACAATACCATCCCACCATCTACAGATATAGTCTCGATGCCAAGGAAGAAACTCGGAGTACCGAGATCCCGGATTTTGAAGGTGGTTGAGAGACGATGCAGAAGCGTGTCGATAAGTGCAGGGTCATCACCAAGCATGATGATGTCGTCCATGTAGACTAATAGAAATACTCGGGAGGCACCAGCCGAGTAGTGGAATAGTGAAACATCTGTTTTTGAAGCCACAAACCCTGCAGAGAGGAGATAATCGTGCAGTCGTTTGAACCATGCGCGCGGTGCTTGTTTAAGACCGTACAATGAGCGTTGTAGGTGGCAGACATGATCGGGATGATCCGGATCTTCGTACCCTGGTGGCTGCTTCATGTACACGGTTTCGGCTAGGTGCCCATTTAAGAAGGCATTGTGTACATCGAGTTGACGTAGGGTCCAGTTGTGTGAAACTGCAAAAGAAAACAGTAGACGCACCGTAGTCGGTTTGACTACGGGGCTAAATGTATCAAAGAAATCCGCACCAGCGACTTGGTTGTACCCTTTTGCAACCAGTCGTGCTTTATGCCGCTCTATGGTTCCATCAGCTTTGCGTTTGGTTCGGTAGACCCATTTTCAGCCTATGACATTCATGCCTGGTTCTGGGGACACTAGACGCCAAGTGTCATTGTGAAGCAAGGCGTTGAATTCCTGGTCCATGGCATCACGCCATTGAGGGTGGACAACTGCTTGGGTGTAGCAAGTTGGGTCAGCAGGAGAGTCAGCCACAGTTAAGGCGTGAAACTGCTCACCCGTGCCTCGTGTCATACGTCGCAAGCGCATGACATGAGCCCGGTTTTGAGGTTGAGCACGCTGCCTCCGTCGTTTGGGTGCACCTCGGATGGCCAATGGAGCGGCCACTGATTCGGGAGGCAAAGTTGCCAGTTGCAACGCGGCTTGAGGCGGTAATGGGACTATTGGCGCTGAACCCCATGCGGGTGTTGACACCTCAACCGGAACCTGATTCAAAGAGTTAGTAGCAAAAGGAAACACCGTCTCGTCAAATCGGACATGACGGCAGATAAAGATTTTTCCGGTATTTAGATCCATGCATCGGTAAACCCTATAAGACGCTGGATAACCTAAGAATACGCATTTTGCTGAACGAAACTCAATCTTATGCCGATTATAAGGCCTAAGATATGGAAAACAGAGACAGCCAAAGGCACGTAAATAATCATATGAGGGTGGCTTTTTGTGCAGATATTCATATGGGCTTTTAAATTGTAGTACAGATAAGGGCATACGATTTATGAGATAGGTAGCTGTCTCAAAAGCATAATCCCAGTGTTTAAGGGGTGCGGAGCTTTCGGCTAAGAGAGATAGACCGGTTTCGACAATGTGTCTATTCCGGCGTTCAACTCGCCCATTTTGCTCATGTGTATAGGCACAAGATTGCCTATGCATAATACCAAGAGATGCAAAAATTTTATGTAGGCGGCGATATTCACCCCCGAGGTCCGACTGTATGGACGTGATAGAACGCAAAAACAGGCGTTCTACCATAACACGAAACGAATCAAACACAGCATAAATATCTGATTTTAACTGTAAGGGATAAAACCAGCAATATCGTGAATGATCATCCACGAATAACACAAAGTATTTAAAACCGTCTGCAGAAAGAACGGGGGACGGGCCCCAAATGTCCGTATACACCATATCTAAAATATATTACTTGAGTAAGAAACCCTATCTAAAGAAAATCTAGATGATTTTCCCAATTGACGCGCCGTGCACAACCCTGGTAGACCGGATTTATTTGGTAGGACGGAACAATGACGTAACGCATGTTGAAGTGCACGGGAATTGGATGCCCAAGACGACGATGCCATGTTAATGGTGACGCCCGTGAGGTTATGAATGCAACATTATGGTGACGAGGAACGGACAACTTGTAAAGACCACCCGAACTAGGCCCCGTAAGGAGTATTTCCTTGGTGTGAAAGTCCTTCACAATAAAACAATTGGCATGAAATTCCACAAATACATTGTTTTCACGCGTTAGTTTTTGAATAGATAATAATGAAACTGACAAATCTGGGACATGTAAGATGTTTGACAGACTCAAAGATTTTGTACGACATGGAATTGATGCACAACCAATACGCGAAATAATCAAACCTGATCCGTTGCCCACGCGAAGTTGATCACTGCCGGTGTACTCTTCTGATTGCGTCAGGACCCCGGAGTCCGGTGTAGCATGGGAGGACGCCCCGGTGTCCGGGAACCAGACGTCTGCTGCGGCTGCCGGATTCGCGACATCGTCGGCTACGGCCATGTTGGCCATCTGCTGCGCCGGAGGTTGCCCGGTGTAACGCCGGAAGCAATAAACGGCCGTATGGCCATGTGACCTGCATATCTGACAACGTGGTCCGCCACCACCTTGTCCCCGGCCACGACCATTGCCTCCTCCACGGCCACGGCCTCGGCCGTTGCCGCCTCGTCGCTGCCCATCGCCGTTTTGCCTGCGGTTGCGGTCTGCCACCATGGCTATTGGAGCACCACCGGCAATCGCACCACCTCCGGGATAGTCATCCGCAAAGATGAAGGCCTGGGCTTGCAGATAATCAGAGAGTTGAGGGATCGTGACTGGATTACCTGAGACGGCGAGCGATGCAGCCATTGCTCTAAACTCCGGACGCAGACCCCTGAATACATACAGGTTCTGCTCATCCAATGACAAAGGTCGACCGGCAAGGGCAAGGTCCTCCACAAGTAATTGAGCCCGTCCTAGAAACTCGGCCGGCGAGCTATCTCCCTAGCGGAGGGCCTGGAACTGACCAATGAGGTTTAGACAACGAGCTCTCGTCGACGATCCCAGGGCCGTGCCGATGGAGTCCCAGACGGCGCGGGCGGTGTTGCGGCCGACGGCGAGGTACATAACCTCGTCGGATAGAGAGGACACGAGAAGAGACAAAATGGCTTGGTCCTGCTGGACCCAAGCGGCGTAGGCGGGGTTCGCGGCTACGGACGGCGGATCAGCGGAGGTTTCTTCGCCGGAAGTGGGGGAGGCTTCAACCACCGCCGGCGGACACGGGCAGCTGTCATCCACGTATCCAAGGAGACCTTGGCCGCGGAGGAAGGGGATTAATTGGGTACGCCAAAATAAATAGTTGCGCGCCGTGAGTTTTAATGAGATGAAGTGATGGGCAGAGGTTAAGGGGTTTGGGTGGTTCGCCGGAGGGTGAGCCGCCGCGGCGGATGGTGTTCGCTCGGAGGAATCGACAGACATTGTCGATGAGACGATCGGAATAGAGAGACGATCGACGATAGGTGTTTGTTTGAGGGAGAGAGTGTATCGGAGTAGGATCGGGAACCTGAAGCTATCTGATACCAGATGAATGTTGTAATTCAATTCAGACAGTTACAGGATAGGTACAATATACTAGTACAACTAAACTACCGTAACTTAACCCTGTAGACTAGGAATATACATAACAATATAACTAATATCTCTCACAGTATCAAAGTGATTGGTATTGTTTAGTTAATTAATAGGTTTTTAGAACACTATTATGGGTTTCAAAACCCCTTAATTGAAAAACTCATACCCAAATAAAATAAGAGTATCATCCCCTTTTATTCTCTTATTCCTTCTCATCCCTTTGGTTAGTGCTTTTAGATTTTTGTTTTTATTTTTTTGTTCATATTGGTGTTTTAAATGTCTTTATATTAGTATCAATTGTCTTGATTTTGTTTTCTTGTATTTTTAAAATATTTATTCCCATTATTGGATCATACATAACCAAACAGCATTATTGATAATCATTCACATTCCACCTTACTACCAAACATGCATAATACTTTTACTAAAACCTATTATCATTACCAAGTATTTGCAGGGTTGTAAAAATCAGTCTAGGCACCCGCCTAGGTTACCGTCCGCCTAGCGCCTAACTTCGCCGATTTGGCCGCCTAGCGTCTAAGTTAGTCGAGTTAACGCATCCATTTCGGTTGAGTTAACCCGATCGGCTCGGCCTATTTATTATTATTATTATTATTATTATTATTATTATTATTATATATATATATATATATATATATATGTGTGTGTGTGTGTGTGTGTGTGTGTGTGTGCGTGTGTGTGTGTGTGTGTGTGTGTGTGTGTGTGTGCGCGCGCGCGTGCATACATATATATAATATGACATATATACACTCGTAGACTAGTTTGATACTTTGAATCTTTGGATTGTTGAAGTATTTGAGTATTTCATATTTGAGTATTTTTTATTTTTAATATTGTTTTAATGTTTTTTATTTTTTGAAAACCATTGTTTTGATGTTATGACTTATGAATTATCATTAAATTCATTTATTTGGATGTGTTATTTGATTAAATGTTGAAAACAACCTCATTAAAATTGTGAAACTGCAAGTCTACCACTGTTTTTTTGGCGCCCGCCTAGCGCCGCCTAGGTGCTGTCCGGGCGCCCGACTAACGCCTAGCGCCTACTACAACCATGAGTATTTGATACCCATTCATATTCTGATTCTCATGTGCGAACCAAGCACACCCTTAGTATTTGAACTATTTAATTTCTAGATAAGTTCTTGATGATCTGTATATATATATGGTCATAAGGAGGTGTGAATAGGTCAGGTCCTTTTATAGAGGCCTATTGTTTGGCCTAATTAAGCCTAACTTGTTTAATAAAAATATCAAACTTGAGTCTATTTTTAAGCCTATGAAACTAAAAGGTTCTGGCGTACATGCATAGCCTATATATATATACTAGTTTTTTACGCGCATTGCGCGATTGGGATAATGCCCAATGCTTTTTTGTTAAATAAGTACTTTAAAGTATATTAAGGCAGGATTATATTGAAATTGTTCATGCATAGATAATTGAAGATTGAATTTGCGTATTTAAATAGGTAATTCTTCTCCCAAAGGTTGAGTCCCAACCCCAAGGGCCCCCCACACTCCGACCCGACAGAGCATTGTGGGAAGTTGTAAATCACGGTGACTTAATGGTTCAGCAGACAGGGCCAAATGCTGATACGCACAAGGAATCTGCCCACTTTGGACATAATTCCCGCACTGCCGCCGCCGAGGTTCAAACCTTGGTCTCTTTTCCCAAATACTACCCACTAAACCATTGAGCTAAGCCCGTGCGAGTTAAATATGTAATTCTAAGTTTACAAATGCAAGATAGTATAGTCAAGATTGATTATAATTGTCAATAAAATAATTGTATAGGTATAGTTGAAACCAAATACGGGACATAAGGGAGAACAAATAAAAATTAGGGCATAAAATATTAAATATATACTAATATTGTTTGAGGAGATTCCGACATTAGGATTTGTGGTTAAGTTCTATTAAGACTTTAATATTAGAATTAGATTAATGATGTAGTTATAATTCTATATTAGACTTTAATATTAGAATTAGACTAACGGTGAATTAACGGAAAAGTTAAATGGATAATCATATAATTAAGGATAAATTAGAAAATCTTAAAAGAAAAAAAATAAAACCTGAACAATATGAACCATTCATTTGATTTAATAATTTGGCGGTCATTTTTTCTACCCAATGTTAATAATTGAATAAATTCGCTGGGTCAAATCCGCTAGTATAATCCGCTAACGCTAACCGCTGATTGTCAAACAAGGACATTGCGAGGTAGTTCTCACTTCAATTTATTGTGTGATTTGAATACTCTCCTTGTCACAAAATCTCTCAAGTAGTAATATGGTTGGCTTTATTAATTATATTTTTTTTAATTTTTTCATGGTATTAATAAAATGCTTGGTAAATAAATATATATCATTATTTTGTATTATAAATTTGATATTTAATTAGAAAAATAGTGCACAAAAAAGATAATAGATAATGTAGTGAATATAATCAATTGATGAATTTGAGTGTAAAAATTTTTACATTTGAGAAAAATAAAGACAATATAACTAATGAAAATATTTCTTTTAATTAATTTATTGATAATTAATAATTTTTTTTTCACTGAATAAAGACATTGTAAGGACAATGTAGCGAATATAATCAATTAATAAATTTGAATATAAAGAATTTTTATATTGAAGAAAAATAAAGACAATATAACTAATAAAATTATTTCTCTTATTTTTTTTTTGAATGTTACTAGCCTACTTTCTCTTATTTAATTTATTGATAATGAATATTTTTTTTTTGAATAAAGGCATTGTGGACACATAATTCTAAATTAAAGAAATGCATATGTATTATTTTTTGTTGTAACTACTAAATTATTATTTATATATATAATTTAATAAGAGTAAAATAGAGTATTAATTATGCCAACTTTGATTGGGATGAGGTTCGAACCTAAGACTTTTTTTTTATTGAAATCAATGAGTAAGTTAACGGTGAACTAACGGCAATTCTTAAAATTTTAACGGAATTAGTAACGGTGTGTGGGTATTTTAGGAAATTTTAGTGTAAAATTTAAATCTGATCAATCTTTTAATCTATCTGAGCCATTCATTTGATTAAAATCTGTGACCGCCATTTTTTCTACCCATTATAGGCCTAACTCTCTTGGGCTCTTATTAGTATATATATATATATATATATATATATATATATATATATATATATATTTAGTGCAAAATTTAAATCTGATCAATCTTTTAATCAATCTGAGCCATTCATTTGATTAAAATCTGTGACCGCCATTTTTTCTACCCATTATAGGCCTAACTCTCTCGGGCTCTTATTAGTATATATAGTATAGTAGATATATCAAACCTTAACCCTCCACTTCCAAAGTTTAACGTTAACAAATATTTAGAACAATTTATTATAAAATTAGGGTCCATAGCTCAGTGGTAGAGCATTCGACTGCAGATTAAGAGGTCATTGGTTCGAACCCGGTTGGGGCTTTTCTAAAAAGTATGTTACGATTTGTTATGGTTTCTTCTTCGTCTTTTAAAAATTAAGAAGTCTGTAGAACAAAATTTTGGCAAATTAGGGTCCATAGCTCAGTGGTAGAGCATTTGACTGCAGACCAAGAGGTCATCGGTTCGAACCCGGTTGGGCCCTTTGAGAAATCCATCGTTAATGTTACGATTTGTTTTTCGTTTTAAAAAATAGAAAAACGTCTATTATTGGCGTCGCCCGGACTCGAACCGGAGACCTTCAATGTGTTAGACTGACGTGATAACCAACTACACCACGACACCTTCGTGAACTTGCGTGTGATTTTATATTTTGAATTGGAGTCTATATCTATAATAATATAGATTTTCCATTCTAGATTGATAAGAATATGGCGTCACATGGACTCAGATCGGAGATCTTCAATGTGTTAGACTGACGTGATAACTAACTTGACACCTTAAATTTTGATTTAACTATAAACATTATTGTTAATCTTGCTATAAGTATTGTTATTGTTTAATTGTTTATTAATTGTCCTTATTATAATAATAATAATTAATGAAGTGTTGCAACTTAATTATATTTAGACCCAGGCCCATGCCTTAGATTTTCGTAACATACCCAAGCTTAATTTTCTAAAGCTTGGCTTGGCTCGACCTATTTTCATTATTGTGGATGAGAAAATATCATTTTTAATTCACAAATTACATTTAGGGGGGTGTATTCAATCATGACTTTCATAGAGTTTTAAAGACTTTTATGAACTTTAAAAGTTTGGGAGTATTCAATTCAAACTTTTAGAGAGTCTTTAAAAGTCAGGCGGTATTCAATCAAGACTTTTAAAGAGTCTTTAAAAGTCATGTGGTATTCGATTAAGACTTTTAGAAAGTTTTTAAAAGTCACGTGGTATTCAAAAAGTTATGAACTTTTGTAAACTTTTTAATTTTAAGACTTTTGTAGACTTTTTCTTCTCAAATATATATAGTTGAAATCCAACCTTCAATCCCCAGATTTCAAAATTTTCTTTCTAACAACTTTGAATGTTTTCTCTCTCTATTTAAACTCTATTTTTTCTCCCAATTTAAACTTTATAAACCTATCTAAATTTAATAAAATTATTTTTTTCTTCATTATCCTATATTTTCCAAATACCTAAACTCTACCAATTTTTCTCTCTCTCTCTCCTGAACTTTACAATCTTCCTCTAAAAATTCGAAATAATATTATTTTTACTTCATTATTGCTTGTTTATATCAATTTTTATTTTTTCTATGAATTTTTTAATCCCTAACTTTCTCTAATTATCCCTAAATACATGAACAAAGAAAATTTTTCATCATCAAATTTTAGTATATGTTTCATAATACTCATATAAATACTTATATATTCAGATTTTTATTCTTTTTATGTTTATATTTGTAATATGTATTTTTCTTTTTCTTTTAATAACAAGTTACTACGAATAGCGAACTACTGTTCGCAACAAAAATTTGGGGTTGCAAACAGTAACACCTTGTTGTTGTTTGCAGTCTCAAATTGCTATTGCAAATAATAGTTCTTTGCGTGATACCTAACAATATATCAAGTATATATATATATATATATATATATATATATATATATATATATATATTAGATTTTTTATTTTTATTTTATTTTATGCAACTTGTAATTATATTTTTAAATATTTTATTTGATCAATTCTTTTATTATAAATTTTATTATTAAATATTGTTATGAATTTCTAATGAAATAATTTTTTTTTATGTTTATTGATAATATATATATAAGTAATTAGCAAATAAGTCTCAACATACTATGGATAAAAAATAATAATGTTGAGAATGTTGATGTGGGTGAAGAACTACATAATAAGAAAATTTTATGATATATTATAAATGTTTTGTAAGAAAATTATAAACGATAAGAATCAAAATCATTGAAAGTTTGTAAGGATGTATTCAATTTAGAAACGATAAGAATCATCATCATCATCATCATCATCATCGTCATCATCATCGTCATCGTCATCGTCATCGTCATCATCATCATCATCATCATTAAAACATATTGATGTGGCATTTCAATCACTTTAACTTGGAGGTTACCTACAATAACAGGTCAAATGAGGTTAATTGCACTTTTTTCTAAGTCCAGATGTTTAGTTGATGTTTTTTCTAGTTCGAGGGCTTAATTGCACTTTTATAAATATTTCAATGGTTAATTTATTTGAGCTTATCGCAAAAGTCAAAGTAAAAAGTTACTCCAAATAGCTTTTTGAAAATCAATTTTTGGATCCAAATAGTTGTTCTCAAAATTTATTTACCAAACATCTATATTAACTATTTAACCAAGCGAAACAACTAAACTCAATTAAAAAGCTAAAAGCTATGCCAAAAAGTCACTTTTTAAACAAGGTCATTAATTACCTCATATTTTGTACTAGAGTAAATGAATTGAGATGATCCATATCAAAATTGTATCAATACCATCTAGCCTACAAGGCATGTGAGTAACTAAATATAATTTGTAACTTGGATGATAATAGAGAATCAAATGTATGCACAATAAACAGTTAAAGAATAAAAATAACTGCTTATACACCAACACTTCAAAAGACATTAATTTAAGTGCAATTCGAGAGTTCAAATCCATATATATATCAGTATATCACCATTACATTGCAATTTTTTATTTTTATTTTTTATACCTACAATGGATTAAACTTAGATAAAATGAATGATGTGTTGAAAAGGACTAAAATATAATTTAGTTACAATAATGTATAATTAATTAGATAAGTATGACATGTTCTTCAAGCATGTTATCATTATTTAGCCAATCTGCAAAATCGTTAGTTGCATTGTCACTTAAAACAACCATGGCTTGTAGATGGAATATAATTGAGTCAACTCAATAGTATATAAATGAGTGAAGGAGAAAAAGGTTTGACAACCGAAAGCATAGGCAAGCTAGTTTCACCTATCATATTAGCATGCAAGTCATAATAATCTAGGATTGTAGGAAAACTAATGGCTTAAAGTTGGATCCCAATCATAAATGGATGATGATTTACATTCCCTCTATGGGTAGTACATTTGTTTTCACTTGACTTATATGAATTAATTATTTGGGTAATAGTGAGTTCTGATGTGAGTGGAAAGATTTTATCCACTTAAACCACAAATTTAATTTAAGTTTTAATTTTAATTTTATATTCATCTTTATTCTTGTCCAGGAAAGACAAAAGAGTGTTTGGTAAATAGCTGTTAGTTGATTGGGTTAGCGAGTTTGACTAGTTGATAGCATTAGTTGATTGTAAAAAGATGTTTGGTAAATTTGCTGTTAAATGATAGCTGATTCCATGCAAATTGACTTTCTCAAAAAGTTGATCGAAAAAACTGCTTTGAGCAGCTTTTTAAATTTTAGTGTTTTGGAGCAATAAGAGTTTACAAAAAGCTAATTAATCAAACACTTATATTGGTTATTTAACCAAGTCAAACGTCTAATAGTGGTCAAATAAGCTAAAATTGGCTAATAAACTAATTATGTTTCCAAATAGGGCCAAAATTTTTCGCTCATATGGTGGATGGATTGTGGATGCATGAGTTATAAATTACGGTAGCTCAGTGATCTATTAGGTGAAAGGACTAGTGCTTAGTGCTCACAAGAAGCTACCCTCACGAGAAGGTGAAATTCCACTGCAACTGCTAAGAGTTGATCCTATGTTATTGTCCACAGTCTACTAACCAGAAACAAATTGAATTATCCGTGCGAGCCACTCACCTTACTCTTACCATGTATGTGAATTGAGTGGTTGATGTATGACAGTTTAATTGTACCAAATCTTCACATATTTATCATTTTTAAAGTACAAATAGAAACGGCAGAAGACAATGAAGTAGCTCTCGGTGCAGTGGGATGCTGCGGGATAACCATGGTGAATGGGTTTGTCAATAGTGATTGCTTTCATTATAAAGTTGTCATATATCTTTGCTAAACTTTAGGCTACTTATATATCATGAATAATTCATGAGTTTTTAATTTGTTTGAGTTAGAATAAAGGATGCAGACATATTGGACTAGGGACTAACTCTCACCCAATTGATAGTTCTTATAAAGAATCGAACTTAAAATTTTACGGTTATAGTACCAATTGTTCAGCTAACTCAATTAGATTACTACTTTCACCTTCGACCAACTCAGTTAGATTACTACTTTCACCTCATCAATGTTAGTCGGGAATTACTAAGTAGCAATTGGAGGCATATTAAGAGAGGTCCAATTAATTAATTAATTGGTAAATTAAGTAGTATCGGATTATTGATGCCTAAGAACAACTACAATTGTAATTTAATTTGTTGGAGGAATTTTTTCAGAATAAAAATTTGAAGGGTGAATTTTTAACTGATGAGGGTGGAATTCTTATTGAGTTTTTTTTTTTTTTTTTTTTTTTTTTTTTTTTTTTTACAAATTAATTTATTTTGTGAGATCGATCATTTAAAATTTTTTCAGCACAAAAACTTGCAGTGCAAACTTATCGCGCCCAACTGGCACGTGCAGAAGCTTAAATATTCATTTTTATTTTTTCTAATTTTCTATCTCCTACATGACCTGACAATACCCAAGGAAAGCATTGTTGCTCTAATGTCATTTTCTTTAATTTCTTCAAGTTAATCATTTGAGTGACGTCACTTCAAAGGAAATTCCAATTACTATTATTTTATTATTATTAATTTCATTAAAAATTCTAAGTAAACGCAATATATATAGTAAAACATGGAAGAAGACATCACCTTTACTTTTGAGCTGAAAAAGATGATCATCATGTGACATCAAAAACAAATTGGCCAATATTCACCATTCAATTCTTCAATTCTTGTCATTGTCACCATTATTAATGGTTCTGCTGCCAATTCACTTGTAAAATTAATGATGACACTTGATCCATATTCTTTACAACAAATCTCAAATTTTGTTCTCATTAATCGTCACTCATAATATTGTTCTGAACTTTTGAGATCGATTGATTGATCTCTTTGTTATTATCGGTAAAGATATGATTTTAATTACATTCTTCCATTTTTGGAAGAATGATTTTAATTACATTCCAGTCACTAAAGGGCTTGTAGTTTAAGTACTTTTAGTTATTCATTCATGGTCTTATATAAAAGGTCGTATCGGACTCTTGAATTTCATCCCACAGTTAATGTTATTTTGAATTTTATGTGATTGATTTAGGGTGTGTTTGGTTCATGGGTTTAGCTATCAGGAATGAGAATCAAAGCTATTGTTATTGTTTGGTTGACAGGTTTCTAGGACACTACTGAAATTTGATTACCCACTTAATTAGAAAATTTCATTCCTTAATAAAATAAGAGTTTCATTCCATTATTCTCCTCCTAATTGGTAATTTGATTTTTAAGTTTGGATCAGTACTTTTAATTTATTTTTTATATTGGTGCTTTGGATGTCTTTATATTAGAATAAATTGTCTTAATTTTTTGTTCTTGTATTTTTAAAACATTTATTCCCAGTATAGGATTATACATAACCAAACAACAATATTGATAATCATTCCATCATACTACCAAACATACAAAATACTTTCACCAAAACCTATTTTACCATTACCAAGTATTTGATTCCCATTCCGATTTCGATTCCCATGTGCATGCGAATCAAAGTCACCCTTAGTGAATTTGTGTGGCTACATGTCACTATTACTGTAAAAGCTATATATCTTACTGATATTAGTGATAGTTGGAGTCATGAGACCACTAAGGTTGGTCATGTTTGAAGGTAGACAATTTTGTCTCTATATTACCACATTGAGTTAGACAACTAGACAAGTGAGAAGAGAGTAGATAGACAACTAAGGTGGATAGCCATTTCAAATTATTGTATATATGTGCAAAATTTTCTCACAAATACTTTCAAGATCACATTCATTGCTTGGCCTGACTGATTTTAGTGAGATCGGACTTATCTCGTAGATATTAGTACAATATGTAAAAAGAAAGAATCTTATATAAGCCCTTCTAAAATTTTGAATATAAACAAATTGTAAATTTCGATATTACATATTTCAAATTTTAACTTTTAAGAAAATAAAAAAATGTCTCATGACCTCTCCTTTTCATTTCAAAAGGTAATGGTTTTAATGTCCGCACGGGCTTAGCTTATTGGTTCAGTAGACAGTATTTGAGAGAAGAGACCGTATTTGAATCTTGGTAGCGGCAGTGTGGAGATTATGCCTAAAGTGGGCAGATCCTTTGTGTGCACCGTCATTGTCTGCTGAGCCATTGAGTCACCGTGGTTTACGTCATTCTAAATGCTCTGTCGGGCCGGAGTGTGGGGGGCCTTTGGGGTTGGGAATTCAATATTTTGAGAGAAGGTAATAGCTTTAACTTTTAACAATCGTTATGCTGTGGAACTGTGCCCACCTTGCAAGATGGGGACGGTTCCAAACGACGCCGTTTTTATGTGGTTGAGTAACAGTATCGTTCGTGGCACCGTTATCCTCCATAATTTCTATACTATAGATTCATAATTTCTATATTATAGATTCATAATTTCTATACTGTAGATTCATAAAATATATACTGTAGATTCATAATTTCTAAAGGGTAGATTCATATTTAAATACATTAGAATCATAATTTCTATACAGTAGATTCATAATTTCTATACTGCAGATTCATAATATTTGTACTGTAAATTCATAATTTCTGTACTGTAGATTCATAATTTCTAAACTGTATAGTTATCAAATTATGAACATATAGTTCTGTGATTTGTGAATACAGAGTTCAACAATTAGGAATATGAACATCGAAAATTATGAGCATATAGCTCTATAATTATAAACATATATTTATAAAATTATGAACATATAGCTCTGTCACATGTTCAAAAACCTAATATCTATCACATGTTCACAAACCTAATACTGTAAATTCATAATTTAAATACAGTAGATTCATAATTTATAAACTGTGCAATAGCGAAGAGAGAAACACCATTAACAACAAGTGAAAAACATTTTTTTAAAAAAATTAGAACAGTGAAAACGATGCCGTTGTGGAACTGTTCTCACCTTGCAAGGTGGGCACGGTTCCACAGCATAATTTGCCAACTTTTAACTGGGAATAGGGATGGAAGTTGATTTTTTTTTTTTTTTTTTTTTAATTTTTTACCTATCAAATATATTGAACTTCTAATAATGTAGAGAAAATGTCCACAATGACCTTTCCCTTTCATTGAAATTGCGGGAGAACTTTTTTTCAATGTATCAAATATATTAAATATCTATTAATTCAGTAATTTTTTTTATTGAACATTCATCCATTAATAGTAATAATTGTGATTAAAATTTATTGTATCGAATAAAAAATTTAATAAATAATGCAATAAATATATTAAAGAAAAGGTAGAAAGGCATAGTGCTGTAAACATGCTGAGAGCATCGTGAAACATGTGAACTCATGAAATATTTTCCACCACCAAATTAAAATATCACATGTGCCGAACATATTACAATTATATAAAATATTTTCTTATAATAATAATGATAATAATTATGATAATGATTATGTTACATGTATCCATTTTTATTTTTTACATTTTTTAAAAAATATGTATCATGATTTTATCTAATTAATTTATGATCAAATCAATTTATTTACACATAACCAATAGATATTAAAAATTAGGAAAAACTGTCAAATAAAATAATTTTATTAAATTAAAAAATTGTACAATTAAACTCATAACTAAACAATGTTTCATCGATCCCCCTAGATTATATTTATCTCTACAACTAGTTTTTTACGCGCATTGCGCGATTGGGATAATGCCCAATGCTTTTTTTTTTTAATAAGTACTTTAAAGTATATTAAGGCAAGATTATATTGAAATTGTTCATGCATAGATAATTGAAGGTTGAATTTGCGTATTTAAATAGGTAATTCTCCTCCCAAAGGTTGAGTCTCCAACCCCAAGGGTCCCCCACACTCCGACCCGACAGAGCATTGTGGGAAGTTGTAAATCACGGTGACTCAATGGTTCAGTAGACAAGGCCAAATGCTGATACGCACAAGGAATCTTCCCACTTTGGACATAATTCCCGCCGCCGAGGTTCAAACCTTGGTCTCTTCTCCCAAATACTACCCACTAAACCATTGAACTAAGCTCGTGCAGGTTAAATAGGTAATTCTAAGTTTACAAATACAAGATAATATAGTCAATATTGATTATAATTGTCAATAAAATAATTGTATAGGTATGGTTGAAACCAAATACGGGACATAAGGGAGAACAAATAAAAATTAGGGCATAAAATATTAAATATATACTAATATTGTTTGAGGAGATTCTGACATTAGGATTTGTGGTTAAGTTCTATTAAGACTTTAATATTAGAATTAGATTAATGGTGTAGTTATAATTCTATATTAGACTAATGGTGAATTAACGGAAAAGTTAAATGGATAATCATATAATTAAGGATAAATTAGAAAAGGATATGAACCATAAATTAGAAAATCTTAAAAGAAAAAAATTAAAACTTGAACAAATGAACCATTCATTTGATTTAATAATTTGGCGGTCATTTTTTCTACCCAATGTTAATAATTAAATAAATTCACTGGTCAAATCCGCTAGTATAATCCGCTAACGCTAACCGCTACTGCTGATTGTCAAACAAGGACATTGCGAGGTAGTTCTCACTTCAATTTGTTGTGTGATTTGAATACTCTCTTTGTCACAAATCTCTGTAGTTAATATGGTTGGCTTTATTAATTATATTTTTTTAATTTTTTCATGGTATTAATAAAATACTTGGTAAATAAATATATAGCATTATTTTATGTTATAACTTTAATATTTAATTAGAAAAATAGTGCACAAAAAAAGATAATAGATAATGTAGTGAATATAATCAATTGATGAATTTGAATGTAAAAAATTTTACATTTCAGAAAAATAAAGACAATATAATGAAAATATTTCTTTTAATTAATTTATTGATAATTAATAATTTTTTTTCACTGAATAATGACATTGTAAGGACAATGTGGCGAATATAATCAATTAATAAATTTGAATATAAAGAATTTTTATATTGAAGAAAAATAAAGACAATATAACTAATAAAATTATTTATCTTATTTAATTTATTGATAATGAATAGTTTTTTTTTTTTTTTTTGAATAAAGACATTGTGGACACATAATTTTAAATTAAAGAAATGAATATGTATTATTTTTTGTTGTAACTACTAAATTATTATTTATGTAATTTAATAAGAGTAAAATAGAGTACTAATTATGCCAACTTTGTTTGGGATGAGGTTCGAACCTAAGGCCTTTTTTTTTTATTGAAATCAATGAGTAAGTTAACGGTGAACTAACGGCAATTCTTAAAATTTTAACGGAATTAGTAACGGTGTGTGGGTATTTTAGGAAATTTTAGTGTAAAATTTAATTCTGATCAATCTTTTAATCAATCTGAGCCATTCATTTGATTAAAATCTGTGACCGCCATTTTTTCTACCCATTATAGGCCTAACTCTCTTGAGCTCTTATTAGTATAGTAGATTTTGTCTCATTTCAAAAGTGAACCATACTGTCATATCTACATATTTGTAATTCATCATTATTATTTTATTGACATTCTTACCATTCCATTTCACTCTCAATAATAATAATAATAACAATAACAATAACAATAACAATAACAATAACAATAACAATAACAGCAACAACAACAACAACAACAACAACAACAACAATAATAATAATAATAATAATAATAATAATAATAATAATAATAATAATAATAATAATAATAATAATAATAATGGAAAATAGGCAAATAGGCCATCGAACTTTAACTGAAAAATCAATTAGACCCCTAAACTTTTTAAAGATGAAATTATACTTATCAACAATTTATTTGAATGCAATTAAACCAAAAAGTCGATTAATGACCTGCTATAATAAGTCATTAGGATTCCGGCAATCCGCCGACAAGATTCCGGTGAAATTTTAAGTAACAAAGTGATCGGTGACCAATAAACAGCAACCGGTCATGGAGAAGGAGACCAAGGTCACATTCTCAGGTAAAACTAGCATTTAAAAACAAAAAATATAAAAACAAAAAATGAAAGAAACAAAAAAAAAAAAAAAAAAAGAAGAAATGAAATGAGAGATATGTGCCATTATACATGTGCAGATTATCATATTATCATTCCACGAGGGAAGCCGAAAGGTAGAAAATATAAAATGTGAGGAATATTCTACAAGTGATTGAGTAGATCAAATTGAAACCTCAAAAGAATTTCCGTTACTAGTGATTCTTAAATGAATAAAAATATATTCAATCAAGATATAAAGTGGAGTATTAAAATTGAAACTTCATATCAAATTTCTTTTTCCCGCTAATCTTTTTATCTTATTGACTTTTCATTTAGATTCTAAGAATTTTTACCGTCCACTAAGATATTAAATTGTCTTTCAAAAAAATTCTAATTAGAAATTGTTCTTCCCTTTATTTATTTTACTTAAGAGTGAGGTATGGTATTATATTAACCATAAAATGAGAATTAAATCCTTGACCAATATTTTAACTAGAGAAATTTCACTTTTGATCCCTTGACTGTTATACATGAATTGTATTTGATCCTTAACTATTAAAAATTTCTAATTATGTGCATGACTATGTCATTTGTATTACATTTGGTTATGCCGTCTAATTTTCTGACAATTTATTGTCGGAAGTGTACCTTCCGAAAGGAGCACTGCATTTACTTCTTCCGGAAGAAGCACTTCCGGGAAGGAGCACTACATTTGCTTCTTCCAGAAGGAGCATTTCCGGCAATAGTTGAGCGAAAAATTGAACGTTAGGACTAGATGTGATTCAAATTACATAATCATGCACCTAATTAGAAAATTTTAATAGTCAATGACAAAATGTGATTCAATTATAAATAGTTAGGGGACCAAAAGTGAAATTTATTCTTTTAACTACTAGCTAGGTTAAGAACCATGTGCTAAAAACTACGTTACATCTATCTATCTATATATATATATATATATATATATATATATATATATATATAATCTAAAAACATAATAAGTGTGAATGGAAGTTATATCCCTGATTTATGTCCGTTTTTTCCGTTAAGTTTTTTTGTACATTATGCTATAAATGTTGTACATTAAAATATTTTGGACAAACATACCCCTACCGTTATAACTTCCGTTATCTTTTCCACTATTGTTACCATGCACATGCATCCACCATATATTTTCATATCTTCTTCATTAATAATAATATATACACACATTAAATATTTGAGTTATATGTTAATTATTACATAAACTAGTTTTTTACGCGCATTGCGCGATTGGGATAATGCCCAATGCTTTTTTGTTAAATAAGTACTTTAAAGTATATTAAGGCAGAATTATATTGAAATTGTTCATGCATAGATAATTGAAGGTTGAATTTGCGTATTTAAATAGGTAATTCTTCTCCCAAAGGTTGAGTCCCCAAGGGCCCCCACACTCCGACCCGACAGAGCATTGTGGGAAGTTGTAAATCACGGTGACTCAATGGTTCAGCAGACAGGGCCAAATGCTGATACGCACAGGGAATCTGCCCACTTTGGACATAATTCCCGCACTGCCGCTGCCGAGGTTCAAACCTTGGTCTCTTCTCCCAAATACTACCCACTAAACCATTGAGCTAAGCCCGTGCGGGTTAAATAGGTAATTTAAGTTTACAAATGCAAGATAATATAGTCAAGATTGATTATAATTGTCAATAAAATAATTGTATAGGTATAGTTGAAACCAAATACGAGACATAAGGGAGAACAAATAAAAATTAGGGCATAAAATATTAAATATCTACTATACTAATAAGAGTCCAAGAGAGTTAGGCCTATAATTGGTAGAAAAAATGGCGGTCACAGATTTTAATCAAATGAATGGCTCAGATTGATTAAAAGATTGATCGGATTTAAATTTTACACTAAATTTCCTAAAATACCCACACATCGTTACTAATTCCGTTAAAATTTTAAGAATTGTCGTTAGTTCACCGTTAACTTACTCATTGATTTCAATAAAAAAAAAAAAAAGGTCTTAGGTTCGAACCTCATCCCAATCAAAGTTGGCATAATTAGTACTCTATTTTACTCTTATTAAATTATATATAAATAATAATTTAGTAGTTACAACAAAAAATAATACATATGCATTTCTTTAATTTAGAATTATGTGTCCACAATGCCTTTATTCAAAAAAAAAAAACTATTCATTATCAATAAATTAAATAAGAGAAATAATTTTATTAGTTATATTGTCTTTATTTTTCTTCAATATAAAAATTCTTTATATTCAAATTTATTAATTGATTATATTCGCTACATTGTCCTTACAATATCTTTATTCAGTGAAAAAAAATTATTAATTATCAATAAATTAATTAAAAGAAATATTTTCATTAGTTAAATTGTCTTTATTTTTCTCAAATGTAAAAAGTTTTACATTCAAATTCATCAATTGATTATATTCACTACATTATCTATTATGTTTTTTGTGCACTATTTTTCTAATTAAATATCCAAGTTATAATACAAAATAATGCTATATATTTATTTACCAAGTATTTTATTAATACCATGAAAAAATTAAAAAAAAATATATAATTAATAAAGCCAACCATATTAACTACTTTGAGAGATTTTGTGACAAAGAGAGTATTCAAATCACACAACAAATTGAAGTGAGAACTACCTCGCAATGTCCTTGTTTGACAATTAGCAGTTAGCAGATTATACTAGCGGATTTGACCAGCGAATTTATTTAATTATTAACATTGGGTAGAAAAAAATGACCGCCAAATTATTAAATCACATGAATGGTTCATATTGTTCAGTTTATAATTTTTTTCTTTTAAGATTTTCTAATTTATCCTTAATTATATGATTATCCATTTAACTTTTCCGTTAATTCACTGTTAGTCTAATTCTAATATTAAAGTCTAATATAGAATTATAACTACACCATTAATCTAATTCTAATATTAAAGTATTAACAGAACTTAACCACAAATCCTAATGTCGGAATCTCCTCAAACAATATTAGTATATATTTAATATTTGATGCCCTAATTTTTATGTGTTCTCCCTTATGTCCCGTATTTGGTTTCAACTATACCTATACAATTATTTTATTGACAATTATAATCAATCTTGATTATATTATCTTGCATTTGTAAACTGAGAATTACCTATTTAACCCGCACGGGCTTAGCTCAATGGTTTAGTAGGTAGTATTTGGGAGAAGAGACCAACGTTTGAACCTCGGCGGCGGCAGTGCGAGAATTATGTCCAAAGTGGGCAGATTCCTTGTGCGTATCAGCATTTGGCCCTGTCTACTGAACCATTGAGTTACCGTGATTTACAACTTCCCACAATGCTCTGTCGGGCCGGAGTGTGGGGGGGGGGGGGGCCTTGGGGTTGAGGACTCAACCTTTGGGAGAAGAATTACCTATTTAAATACGCAAATTCAACCTTCAATTATATATGCATGAACAATTTCAATATAATCCTGCCTTAATATACTTTAAAGTACTTATTTAAAAAAAAAAGCATTGGGCACTATCCCAATCGCGCAATGCGCGTAAAAAACTAGTATACTAATATTGTTTGAGAAGATTCCGACATTAGGATTTGTGGTTAAGTTCTATTAAGACATTAATAATAGAATTAGATTAATGGTGTAGTTATAATTCTATATTAGACTTTAATATTAGAATTAGACTAACGGTGAATTAACGGAAAAGTTAAATGGATAATCATATAATTAAGGATAAATTAGAAAATCTTAAAAGAAAAAATTAAAACCTGAACAATATGAACCATTCATTTGATTTAATAATTTGGCGGTCATTTTTTCTACCCAATGTTAATAATTAAATAAATTCGCTGGTCAAATCCGCTAGTATAATCCGCTAACGCTAACCGCTAACAACTGATTGTCAAACAAGGACATTGCGAGGTAGTTCTCACTTCAATTTGTTGTGTGATTTGAATACTCTCTTTGTCACAAAATCTCTCAAGTAGTTAATATGGTTGGCTTTATTAATTATATATTTTTTTAATTTTTTCATGGTATTAATAAAATACTTGGTAAATAAATATATAGCATTATTTTGTATTATAACTTTGATATTTAATTAGAAAAATAGTGCACAAAAAAGATAATAGATAATGTAGTGAATATAATCAATTGATGAATTTGAATGTAAAAATTTTTACATTTGAGAAAAATAAAGACAATATAACTAATGAAAACATTTCTTTTAATTAATTTATTGATAATTAATATTTTTTTTTTCATTGAATAAAGACATTGTAAGCACAATGTAGCGAATATAATCAATTAATAAATTTGAATATAAAGAATTTTTATATTGAAGAAAAATAAAGACAATATAACTAATAAAATTATTTCTCTTATTTAATTTATTGATAATGAATAATAATTTTTTTTTTGAATAAAGGCATTGTGGACACATAATTCTAAATTAAAGAAATGCATATGTATTATTTTTTGTTGTAACTACTAAATTATTATTTATATAATTTATATATAATTTAATAAGAGTAAAATAGAGTACTAATTATGCCAACTTTGATTGGGATGAGGTTCGAACCTTAGACTTTTTTTTTTCTTTTTATTGAAATCAATGAGTAAGTTAACGGTGAACTAACGGCAATTCTTAAAATTTTAACGGAATTAGTAACGGTGTGTGGGTATTTTAGGAAATTTTAGTGTAAAATTTAAATATGATCAATCTTTTAATCAATCTGAGCCATTCATTTGATTAAAATCTATGACCGCCATTTTTTCTACCCATTATAGACCTAACTCTCTTGGGCTCTTATTAGTATAATATATATATATATATATATATATATATATATATATATATATATATATATATATATATATATATAGTAGATATAAATATCAAATTTATAAAAATGATTTACATTATTATTATTATTATTATTATTATTATTATTATTATTTAGAATAATTTAAATATCTAAAATCTAAATAAATTTAAAATTTTAATATAATGTATTAATATTGGGCACATATTTTTTGCGCATCGCGCATAAAAAATACTAGTATATATATAAAAGTAGAAGTGCCTGGAAAAAATTCTCCCCCAAAACTTAGGGGCATATTTGTCAAACCAAAATTTGAATTACTTTAGTAAATTATTAATTTTATTAATCATCATATATATTTTCATAAAATCAGCCACTCAATCAAATAAAGTCTCTGAATTATTTTAGTAAAAGTATTAATTTCATTAATCATTCATGTATATTTTCATAAAATCAGCCATTTATGATTTTCAATCAAATAAAGTTACAAATATACATCATCTATAAATAAGGTATAATGTGAATGGAAGAGAAATCAGCAAACGTAAATTACCTAGCTAGAAAGGAAAGACGTTGTCACTCTCCCCCTCACAAACTTGTGGAGTTTTCTCTCAATCTCTTTCTTGAATTTGTGAGAGAGATGGGAAGAACTCGCCTTCTAAAGAAGGGCCCTTGGTCTACCAAAGATGATTTATTGCTCACCAATTACATTTAGCAACATGTCGAAGGCTAGTGGAGATCTTTGCGAAATAAAGCTGGTTGGTATCTTTATATATTTATTTTTTCCCCTCCCTAAGGATCTGAAACTGAAGAGCAACCAGAAGCAACGCTCTTGAGACGACGCATCACATTCATGTTTTTCGATGCCTAAAAGCTTCCCTTTCTCTCTCCCTTTCAACGAAGAAAACCTTCCCGAATCGTTTGCAATGGAGATTCAAGAAGAGACTGCAGGAGAGAGAAAGAGAAACGGACAGAAAAATATAGAAATATGAGAAAGCTTTTGTAACACCCCCTAAAAACAAGCTATTTGAAAGCCTTAAACATGCAGATAACTGAGCTAAACAACAAGCACAACGGAAGACTAAAGGATAACTTAGATAAACATAAATCCAAATCACGGGGTGTTATGCCACGTTCACCAAAAGGATGAACGCTACGACAATATCTGGATTGTTTACAACTAATCCATAGTCTCAAAATTCTACAACTAAACTGGCACACAGGCCACAAAACTAGTGGGAGAAGCTACACTAGCAAGCACTAGACTTCGCACTCGTCTAGACATCACTTGAAAGAACACAATAAAACATGGGACGACGCCCGGTCAGCGAATAATGCTCGTAACCCACCAATACATGTGAAATAACATACATAGATAAGATATAAGTTGTAAAGCCATTTTCGAAACGGAATACATAAGTATATAAGTACAAAACCAAGAGCAATAGTCAACACAAGACTCAACACTCTCAATAAGGATACGGGAACACATCCCAAAACCACAAAGGATAATAACAACACAAGGATAAAGAGTACAGGGTGCTATACGAACCTCTCTATCTTAGTTACCTCAGTGGGGACTAGTTCTGGCGCGAAGCGTGCTAGTTTGAGGAATCGCTTATGGTACTCCATGACGGTAGTCGTTCCTTGTTTCAGATGGAGGAACTCTTCGTACATAGATGCTTTTACGTGTGTTGGATAGAATCGCTCTTGTAGTCGTGCTTTGAGGCTTTCCCAGTCGAACCCTAGTTCTTGTTGGTAAGCGGGCCCTTCGTGGATCCACCAAAGGTCTGCCTCGTGTCCGAAGTAGAATGTGGCTATCTCTACGCGACGTTCTTCTGGGCATTCTACTAACCCCAGAATTTTGTCGAAGGTCCGGATCCATTCCTCCAGGATTACGGGACCTTCTTCTCCTGAGAACGTGGATGGTCGATGATTTGAAACTTGTCGGGCGACGTCTGAGTTTGCGTTTGATGGGGGTGGTGGGGGCCTGTTGTTGCGAAGAGCCACGTCGCTTAGTGCCTGGGCAACTTGCGTTAGTTGTTGCAGAGTTTGGGTAAGGGGGTCGTGTGTGGCGGGTTCTGGAGTCCTTGATTATCTTCTGTTTGGTGCCATGCTGTCGTCCTTCTGGGTCAACATTTATAGGAATGTTAAGTTAGAGTCTGGTGCCCTTACTTTGATGTGTTAAGCGGGGAAAGTTTTCTTTAAATAGGGGACGGGCGAAGTGAGGGGAGGTTATGTGTAGGTTTCACAGTCTCACCGCGCGTCCTAAGATTCCTGAGTCCTATGTCCCTAAGTACCTAGAGTTCAAGCCTAATGTCTTAAAGTTTAGTCTTAAAAGTCTTATCCTAGGGTCAAACTTAGGCTCTGATACCAACTGTAACACCCCAAAATTTTAAAACATTTGAAACTTATATAATAAAGGTAGAATCTCATTAAATCCCAAAACATGATATAAAGAGTACAGGGTGCTATGCCACACCTGAGCTAGAGAACTCAGGTGCACAGGCTAACTAACTAATATCCTTAATAATATAAATGCATAAGTGTGGCACGCAGGCTGAAGAGGAAACTATCTACTTTTACGTTCCAAGACTCTAGCGCGCTCCAATGACTACTCCTCTGTGCCTGAAAGCCAAATATATCTGTTCAGCGAGAGATGCTGGTAACCCACTCCAACGCGTTGCAATACAATACATATAGGCATATATATAGATATAAGAAAAACCATTTCGAAACATGAAGATATATTCTAAGAGACTCTAGCTTTTAAAACAGGGAATAGACTCGACAGACAGGGGTAAGCATAGTCAACAGTCATGTAATTCACAAGCATAGGGAACAGACCCGACAGATAGAGATAAGCACAGCCAATAGTCATAACCAAGCATATACGGTTTACTAGCATGTATCCTATGGTCACATTTTCATAACATTCGTAACATCAAACCATCCATGTCTTATCACATAGCACACTTTGTTGGCGCCACAGGACCAATCGCATGCCCATACATGAGGGTCAGCGCATATAGCTCTGACACGGCCCCGCAATACCCTGCCCCATATCGCAACACGGAGGGGTCGATCGCAACCGACCGATGAACCGCAGCTCATCATAATGTTTGATCGCAACCAAACAGTGGACCGCAGCCCAAGAGTAGTCATCTGACCGCAGCCAGGAATATGAACCGCAGCTCATGTAAAACGTTTGATCGCAACCAAACGCTGGACCGCAGTCCGAGAGTGTAAATCTGATCGCAGCCAGCTTCTGAACCGCATCTCAGGAATAACCAATTTGATCGCAACCAAATTGGGGTATCATGCACACATAACACATAGCAAACACATGCAACCCACATTGACACATTGGGAAGGGGGAGAAATCGTATAACGAAACCTATGCGTGGTCATCCACATACTAGGAATAATCCTAAGGGGTTCATACTTCTTTCACTTAGGCCAAAGGGATACCAATTCAACTAGCATGCGATATATAAGACACATTTATCCTACGAACGGTACCCGAAACATCAAACTAGACTTGGGCACGATAAACGGAGTCCGTTGGGACACCACGGGGGTCGGGGGAACATCAAACGGGGAAGCCGGGATCCCGAAGTAGGATAGTTTCCAACGGGTAGCCGGTGGGTGAGGGATCACCCGTCGGCTGCCCGCTGGTGGCAATTTTCCGGGCAGCGGGTGCCCGGCGGGCAGTCGTCTGCCCGCCGGCTGCCCGCTGCCGGCGACGTCCGTCCTGGCCGCGGTTAGGTGGCGGGCCCCTAACCCCACCTACCCCCCACTGACTCTTTCTCATCAATAACGCCCCGGGAACCTTTGTGGAACCCGAAACCATGCTTAGACACTTTAAAACGCAATTGATGGCAACACGTAGACAATTAACGGATCAAAAGCGAGAAACATACGACACATATCCATTCATGCTTTCTAAACATAATTAACACCCCAACATGCGAATTCCCACCCAATACATTAAGAATAACATCATACGAGTTTCACGTTGCATCCTAGGGCTCTAATCACAATTAAATCGTCAAGAACGTAACCCATCTTTTAATCATCAAGAAACAATACAATTTATCAAGAATATCTCATAATCGTCAAGAATCCGAATTCCCCAAGAATATCACACAATCATCAAGAAACCCTTTTCATCATCAAGATTATCAAGATAAAACCATATCACCAATTATCAAGATCACATCATCAATATAAACAATTCATCAAAACACAAGAATATAGAGGGATGCCTAAGAGGGAGATCATAGCTAAGAAAATAGGTTTTGTTGAGACATGGGTTACCTCTTAGCCTTAATTAATTTCCTTGGCTATGAAGGATCTTTTTCTAAGTCTTTCTTCTTTCTTGATTTCTCCTAGGGGAATTCTTGGAGCTCCTTGTGTGGTGAGAAATTATTGTGGTGTGGGTTCTAGGTGCCTCTTATATCCCCTATTTATATATCTAAGAGTCCTAATTAGGCCCCAAATACTATAGGCTTGCTAACTCTATTCCTTTTAGGACTAGGGGTTGGGTTTAGAGGTGAGGGCCCACGGACTATGGTGGGCCTTTTCCTAATTAATTATTGTAATTTAATTCTTTCTTTGGATAATTGGTTAAATGATTAATTGGTTTTAGGGGTCGTAACACGGGGTGTTACACATGCCTAGGCAACACATGCCCTTGTGACTACACACGTCACAAGAAGAGAACTCACAACAACGGCTACACAAGCCCTCGTGACATCACCCATCACGAGTTGATATGCCTTCCTTATGCCCGGTTCCAACGTTATGGCTACCCCAACCTTGTATCTTCTTCCAACCATTACCTCCAGGACCCCTGTACAACCAAGTCCAACCTTTTCCCTCCTGGGACCGTCGTCCCCCACCAACGACCACCAACGAGACCACCAATTTCATAGTACACGAGGGTACCGTACACACACACGGCAACACATGCCACCCAAGAATCACGTGAACCTTAAACAAAGGTCACGACTCCATAATCACGTCACAGCCACCACGAGGACCGCTGCAATACCTTGGTGACTAGTGTTCCATACCACTAATCGTGCAATCCAGGTAAAGCCACACACACATCACACCTCAACAGGAATCAATCAACGGATCACAACGAAGATATGAAACCATACTCAATCAAGGAATGAGTCACAGCCCAACAACAACAACGATGAATAACACAAGTTATCATAAACCAATCGGAAGGTACAAACAACACACATGCTAGCATTTAAATACCGAACTAGCATGCTTATCAAACAGGTAAACCAAACATAGTTCCGAAGAACACACAAGACCCATCACGGTTCAACGAAACACAATGTTGAACACTTAGCATGATTCAAGACACCAAAACCTACATGGAATCCTACCATATAGTTCTAGACATACGAAACATCAAGAAAACGCTCAAATAGTTCCACAAAAGAACAACAGGAAGTCAAAAGACCAAATACCGAGTCAAAAGAATCACGGGGAACAAATCCCCGCTATCACCACAATACGTACCCGAGGGTAGGCCCACGGGTAGGCCTCTACCCGCGGTTCCGCCCGCGGGTACAGGCTTCCCGGCCAATGTACCCCGCGGGTGGGCGGCGGGTTGGACCCCTACCCGCCGTTCCGCCCGGGGGTACATCCCTGTACCACAATACAACACTTCGCGGATTTTCTTCTCCAAACTCAAATTCAAGTCCAAAACATGCCAAATCTCACCAAATACAACAAAATGACTTGAATCAAAGAAAATGCCAAGCAATGGCACACAAAACCCTAGACACAAGCTCTAGATATGCATTTTCACAAGATAATGCATAAACACTCACATTTCATAGAAAAACACATGTAGAATCCAAGAAATATTCACATAGGTAAGAAAAATAGATTTTGTAGAGCATGGGTTACCTCTTGTAGACTAAAGACTTCACTTTAGACCTCAACAAGCTCCTCACTAGGCTCACCTTCCAAACCCACTTCAAGAACATACCAAAAGATCATAAAGATCCTATCTTTAAGAAAAGACACCTTAGATAAAACCAAAAACACAAGATGAACTTAGATCTTACCCTCATAGATGCCCAAATTAAAGAAAGGTTGAATCTTGGAAGCAACTCTTGAAGTTTTGGCAAGGTTCCAACTTGGCTTGAGAGAAAAGCTACTCACCTTTTAGAGAGAGGGTGGAGCTAGATTTTTAGAAAAGTGTAAGGAGAGAATGAAGTTGGTCTACTAGGTTAGGTTACATTACCAACAACAAGTGAAATGTCAAGAATACCCTTACTAATAAAAGGAAGTGTAAGGAACAAGGGAACTCCTTACAAAGCTCAATGTACAACTTTGACTTTGGGGTTGACTAGTCAATTACTAGTCCCCAACTATTAAATTTCAGGAATTAAATTACAATTCGAAATATGATTAATTACTCAATTAATCCCTTAATTGAATTTGGATTTCGGGGTGTCACATCCTCTCCTCATTCAAAGAAGCTTCATCCCCGAAGCTTGGGTACGACGAATTAAAGGCAACTGGTGCAAAGAAACAACATTGTGACAAGAGGTTCAAGAACAGACTCTTTTGGTCAAAGACTCCAAAAGAATTCACAAGAATTTCAAAGCAAGAAAGTAGGCATTTCAAATCAAGGGTTGGCAAGAGTTAAACAAACGGATAACTGAGTATCAAGAACTCTAGCCTGAACACAAACACCAACTTCTAAACAACAACTAAGAACTAGACAACCAACACCAACTACCAAGCTAAACAAACAACAAAGCAACAAGCAAAACAAGCACAAAGGCGAAAACGAACAACCACAACACAAGCTAGAGCTCCTCACTCTCCGACTCCTCGGCCTCCTCAGATTCTTCATCATCTTCTCTCTGCGGCTTGAACTGGCTTCAATCTGGTCTATCCTCTGGTTCACTGCGGTAAACTGTGTCTTCATGTAGGCGAAACCCTCCTCGATCATGCGGTTCTGCTGACGAAGCAAGGTGACCACACGCTCCTCATGCGTCATGGAGTCATGCTCCCTCTTGGTGCGTGCTTCTCTTCTTCGTTGGTTCTCTTCACTTCCTGAGTCACTTTCCTCGGCCTCAACAGCTTCCGGTGCTTCCACCTCATCCTCACGATCGGCCTCATCTTCAACTTCTTCATCGCCTCCCAAACTCTGGACTGCAAGGCTCAACTTCCCGGCGTGAATCCCAAGCTCCGTTGCCAACTCGGCCCTTTTTCCCGATGCTTTCCTTGCCACTTCTTCCAACGTGATGTAATCACCATCTTCCAGCCGAAACAAATTACAACTCCGAAGATTGGTGGCATCCAACACCAACTTTCCCACGGCCTTCGGAAGACAACCATCCACGCTTACACCCTTTCTAACCAAGATCCAACTCAACACCATCCCGTACGGTAGACTTTTCTGGTTATGATCCCTACAGAAAACCATATGCTGCAACATCAAAGCTGGAAAGTTGAACTTAACCATGTTCTTGAGGCAAAAGTCAAAAGTGCACTCCAACTTTCCCAACAACTTTCTTTTGTTGTTATTAGGCAACAAACAATCCGATACCAACATCACCAAAATCCGTTGCTCCGCGGACAACCACTTTTTCTCCGGCCTTGAAGCTTGAGTGAAACCACTCGTACGGCCCAACAGATAACGCAAATAGTCCCGGTATCCCATGGTATCCGTAGTAATCCATGAATGACCACTGTACTGAGCAACACCGGAAGCAGTCAAACTCAAAAGCTGAGCCAGCCTCTTTTCAGATAACACAACCTTCACACCTCTCACTTTAGAAGTGATCTCAAGCTTATCACCCTCCTTTATCACAACCATGTGACGATAAAATTCCTTTACTAAACTCGGGTAAGTCTCGGCCCTTATGGCGAAAAACCCATCCAACAAGCCTTGGAAACAAAGCATATCCAACAAAGAATCAGGAAAAGATTCCGGATCAAAAGCTTTACCTTCAAGAACGAGGTAATGGGTATCCACCCATTCCGCTTTTCTTGCCAGGCTTAACCTTCTAGGCATGATTGATGATGACCCAAAGCTCAACAAAAAGGACCCAAGGCTTCTCCTCTTTTTCTCCTCTCTCACCCGCTGCTCTCTCTCTCTCTCGCTCGGCTTCTCTCTCTCTCTCGGCAACGCAGCTCCGGCGGCGGCGAACGACAGCAGCGATCGGCGGCTGGCTGCTACGCCGGCGGTGGGGTGGCGGGTTGCTGGCGTGGCGATGGGGGTGGGGGGGGTGGGCGCTCGGTGGTTCACTGTAACACCCCCCAAAAACAAGACTACTTAAAACGAGTCTTAACACCTGCAGATCAAGCACAAAACTAGCACAGCGGAAGATAAAAAGATAACTGGATAAAAGGAATCCAAAACGGGGTGTTATGCCACGTATACCACACTAGGTATACGCTACGGCGACAATCTGCAAGTGTAACACTATCCCAAAAACAACCAAACTAGAACAATCTAAAGACATTGGCACACAGGCCTCAACAACACTGTCTAAAGATACAGGTGCTAAGCTACCGGCTCTAGACATCGCGCTCGACTACGCATCACCTGAAAGATACAAAGATAAACATCGGGGCGACACCCGGTCAGCGAAAGATGCTGGTAACCCACCAATACCGTTAAGTATCATGAATAGGTAGATATATAATATGAAAACCATTTTCGAAACAGAATACATATATATAAGTCAAAAGTCAAGATCAAAAGACAACACAAGACTCACCACTCACAAGGATAAAACCGGGAACACATCCCAAACCACAAAGGTTAACCACACACAAGGATAAAGACTCACCCAACGGCAACACATGCCAAAACACCACACCACAAGCCTCCGTGACTACACACGTCACGAGAGAAGAGAACTCACCACAACAACGGCTTCACAAGCCCTCGTGACATCACCCATCACGAGTTGATATGCCTTCCTTATGCCCTGTTCCAACCTTATGGCTACCCCCAACCTTGTACCTTTGGTGCCAACCATTACCTCCAGAAAGCCCCTGTACAGCCAAGTCCAACCTTATTCCTCCGGGACCGTTGTCCCCCACCTATAACCACCAACGAAAACCCACCAATTCACGGCAACACATGCCCAGATAACACAATGTTATCCCCCAAACACGTGGACTCAGCCACAACTCCATGAAATCACGTCACGGCCACCACGAAGACCGCTGCAATACCTTGGTGACTAGCGTCCCATACCACTAATCGTGCAATCCAGGTAAAGCCACACACGCACCACCACTCACGCGAAACAAGCAACGGATTGTAACAGAGGTACGAAACATACTCAAATAAGAGACAGGTCACCACCCATCGACAACAACGACGCTAGCATTAGGATAATAACTAGCAAGCTCAACAACGAGGAAACTCAAGATAGTTCCGAGGAACACACAAGACACCACACGGTTCAACGAAACACAATGTTGAACACTTAGCACGATACACAACACCAAAGATCCTACATGGATACCTACTAAAAGCTCTAGACCTACGAAACATCAAGAAGACGCTCAAATAGTTCCACAAAAGAACAACGGAAGGCCAAAAGATCAAAGACCAAGACAAACGAAACACGGGGAACAAATCCCATCTCAACTCCAACGTGTTCCCCGCGGGTGGACCCACGGGTAGGCCCCTACCCGTGGTTCTGCCCGCGGGTACAACACCCACATTACCGTGTTCCGGTGGGTGGGCGGCGGGTAGGGCTCTCCCCGCCGTTCCACCCGCGGGTACACGCTCCTGTGTCAAACAATCCCTTCGGGGATTTTCTCCTTCAAACACAAATTCAAGTCCAAAACATGCCAAATCTCACCAAGCACAACAAAATGACTTGAACCAAGGAAAATGCCAAGCAATGGCACAAAGGAAACCTAAACACAAGCTCTAGATATGCAATATCACAAGATAAATGCATAAACTCTCACATTTCATAGCAAAACACAAGTAGAAGCCAAGAAATCATATATAGGTAAGCAAAATAGGTTTTGTAGAGCATGGGTTACCTCTTGAAGACAAAAAGACTCTTCTTACACCACAACAAGCTCTCCACTAAGCTCACTAGCCAAACCCACTTCAAGATCAAACCAAAAGATCATAAAGATCCAACCTTTAAGAAAAAGACAACTAAGATGGAACCAAAAAGACTAGACAAGCTTAGATCTTACCCTTATAGATGCCAAAATTGTAACACCCCGTGTTACGGCCCTTAATCCCGAATTAATTATTTAATTAATTCCATTAATAATAATTAAAAAGGATTTAATTTGATTAGAAATCCCTTTAATTATTTAACGTGGTCCACCACGGATCATGGACCCTTGCCTAAACTAGAGTCATAAGCCTATTTGGAATAAAGAAAGTATACCTTTACTATTCAGATTATGGTTAGGATTCTCTTTAATTAATTAATATGGTCCACCGTGGTCCATGGGCCCTTATCCCTAAAGCCAACCCCTTAGTCCTATAAGGAATAGAATTAGTAAACCCATGCCACTTAGACCATAATTAGGACTCTTAATTATATAAATAGGGACATAGAAGGCACCTAGAACACACACCACAAATAATCCCTCACCACACAAGAAAGTTCCAAGAACTCCCGTAGTAGAAATCAAGAAAGGAGAAATCTTAAAGAAAGACCACTCATAGCCAAGGAAATTAATTAAGGCTAAGAGGTAACCCATGTCTCAACAAAACCTATTTTCTTCGCTATAATCTCATTCCTTGGCCTCCCTCTATATTCTTGTGTCTTGATTGATTTCTTCTATGATAATTATGTTATGTTCTTGATGATTGATAAGATGATTTATATGCTTTCTTGGGAATCTTGATGACCTTGATGTTAAAAAGAAGTTCTTGATTATGATATGATGATTCTTGACGAATCTTGATATTTTCTTGATATTAAGAATAAAATATGTTCTTGATGATTTGGGTGGGATTAAAGCCCTAGGTTGGATTGGGAATTTGTATTGAGGATGTTCTTGATTTATATTCTGGTGGGAATTCGCATGTTCGGGTGTTGTTTATATTTAGAAGTCATGATAGGATAAGTCCTACATGATTATTGCTTTTGATCCGTTAATTGCTTATGTGATGTCGTTATTTGCGTTTAAAAGTGTCTAAGCATGGTTTCGGGTTCCACAAAGGATCCCGGGACGAATTTGTGATGAATGAGTCAGTGGGGGGTAGGTGGGGGTGGGGGAACCCACCACCTACCCGCTGCCCAAAGAGGCGCTGCCGGCAGCGGGCAGCCACTGGGCAGCCGGCTACCCGCTGCCCGAAACAGCGCCCACCGGCGGGCAGCCGGCGGGTGACCCCCACCCATCGGCTACCCGCTGGTCCACACCCCACCCCGGGTCCATGGCTTCCCCGTTTGATGTTCCCCGTTCCCCATGGTGTCCCAACGGACCCCGTTTGTCGTGCCTGAGTCTAGTCTTGAATTTTGGGTACCATTCGTAGGTTAAACGAGTCTTAGGAATTGCATGCTAGTTGAATTGGTAACCCGTGGACCTAGGTGGAAGTTATATGAGCCCTTAGGAACTATTCTTAGAATGTGAATGATCGCATGTAAGCTTAATTATATGTTCCCCCTTCCCTATGTGAACAATGTGTCATTATGTGCTATTGTGTGTTACGTGATGCATGACCCCAACTTGGTTAAGACCAATTGGGCTATACAGGCAGTTGAATGGGCTGAGAACCATCCCAACTGTTAACTAGGCTGGTTAAGATCGGTCAGGGATATTGATATGATATAGGACTGTGGTCCACTATACGGGCAGTTGAATGGGTTGAGAACCATCCCAACTGTTAACCAGGCTGGTAGAGACCGGTCAGGTATATAAAGATTATGTATAGGACTGAAGGTCCACATGGGCCTCGGTGATATGACCCACCGACCGGGATGCGCCAGGCGGTATGGGGCCAACAAGCCGAGGAAGGTTGTAGTCCACCGACCTGAGTAATCAGGCGGTGTGTAGGGCTACGACTGGCTGCGATCCACCGAGTGGTGGGATATCGGTATGCAGGACCGTAGTCTCCGAGGATCTTTGCCCACCGACTGAGTTTAGCTCAGCGGTGTGTCGGGCTTGATCTGCTACGGCCCGCCGATTGTGCGCACCAACGGTGTGTAGGGTCGTAAGTCCCCCCTAGTAAAGGGGATCACGGTCCACCGACTGGGCGCGTCAGCGGTGTGTCGGATCGTGGTCCGACATTGAGTTCGTCAGCGGTTCTCCAAGGGTTGGTTGTGGTTAACTCCCCTCGTACTGCGGTACTAAAGTAGGGTGCTGCGGGGCCGTGTTAATCCTATAGGCATTAACCCTCATGTTCGGGGCATACGATTGGTCCTGTGGCGCCATCGATGATTATGTGATATGAATGATGATTGAATGATGATGTGTTTGAATTGAAAAGTGATCTGTGACCTTAGATGCGTATTCCTTATGATGTTATCTCTACTTAACCGTTCATCATTGATTAATGTGCTTGTCCCTATTTGCTGAGTCTATCCCCGGTTTTAAAGCTAGAGTCTCCTAAGTATATATCTTCCTGCTTCAAAATGGTTTTCCTATATCTATATCTATATATATACCTATATTGTATTTCAACGCGTTGGAGTGGGTTACCAGCATCTCTCGCTGAACAGATATATTTGGCTTTCAGGCACAGAGGAGTAGACACTAGAGCGCGCTAGAGATTTGGAGTGTAGAGTAGATAGTTTCCCTTTCGGCCTGCGTGCCATGCTCATGTATTTACATTATTGAGGATATTAGTTAGTTAGCCTGTGCACCTGAGTTCTCTAGCTCAGGTGTGGCATAGCACCCCATACTCTATTATATTATGTTTTGGGATTTAATGAGAATTTACCTTTATTTCATAAGTCTTAAAAGTTTCAAAATTTCGGGGTGTTACAGTTGGTATCAGAGCCTAAGTTTGACCCTAGGATAAGACTCGTAAGACCAGACTTTTGGACATTAGGCTTGAAATCTAGATATTTAGAAACATAGGGTTTAGGAATCTTAGGACGCGCAGTGAGATTGTGAGCCTACCTATCATCACCTAACTCCCCTCACTTTATCCCTCACTAATTTAAAGAATTTCCCCCTTCGGTTGTCACATCAAGGTAAGGGTGCAGCACATTAACTCTTCATTCCACATACTTAGCCTAGAAATTTGTGATGTCCTTGCATGCTTTTACCTACTTTGTTACTTATCACTCTTTGATTACCATACTTGTTCATTTGCATAAGCATATGTTCCTAATTGATTTTTAGACCAAGTTAGGAACTGCATACTATTGCTTAACTATTTGATCAAACATGCGTTATTTGGATACCTATTACGTGATAAAGTATTTTTTTTTAGTAATTTTATTCGGCCTATAAGAGCTCACTTGTCCTAATCATAATCGACCAATATAGTTAACTCACTAATAACCCGATAAGTACTTACATGAGTTGCATGGAGGGAAATTCTGGGGAACATAGCTTTAATTAAGAAGGGGAAGAATGAGGCGTAGGATCCTTATGATATCTAGTTGAAGTCTCCCATATTCCTCATTAGTATTATAATAAAGTGATCCCTTGAGTTTTCCATACCCCTTTCGTTGTTCACATAAGTATGGAATTCCTTGAAACCTTATAATTGTCCATTCTCAGGGCTTTTTCCAAAGTGATTCCTCCTTCACAGTCACGTTCCAGTGGGGCCTTGGCAGGAGGTCGACCACCCACCACATGCCCACTGCCACATTCCAGTGGGGACTTGACAGGCGGTCGACCGCCCACCTCGCGCCCACTGGTCCGGTATGTTTTCTTGACTTCTCATTTTTATTGACCCATTGTGCCTTTGTGTGTCTCCCTTGATACTCCCTATGTGTTTAAACGTATAAATAACAATCTAATGCTTGAACATGAAAATCGAATTATCTTCCTAATTGATTTGTTTATATGTCACATAGAAACTATAGGGACTGATCCTATTTCTAGAAATCTAAACCCTCGGATACATTGTGTATTAAGTTTCGACCCGAAATTCAATCTGAGTGAGACCGGTAGAAACCTAAAACAAGTGGTCATCTAGAAATTATCCTTGGAAAAATATATTGCGCCCCCAAACTATCTTAAAACTATCCCTCTAGACCTTGGTCCATGTTGCATAATAGACCACGAGCTTCCCATACCTTGTTTAGGACCCTTTACCACTAAGATAAGGACCCCCCTAAACAAACATTTATACATAAATAGGTACATCACTACTATTCTAGATATATTCCCCTAAAGCTCCTATCATATATATATATATATATATATATATATATATATATATATATATATATATATATATATATATATATATATCCAAAATATGTAGTAAACCCCAATTACATTCATATGCTACACTTACACCAAATTGTTATTATTATTATTATTATTACTATTATTATTATTATTATTATTATTATTATTATTATTATTATTATTATTTTCATTTTTATTGCACCCTAATCCTAAATCACCTTGCCTAATCTTAAAAATGGTTGCGTCATGTACGGTACATCCCTATACGCTTAAATCTATATATATGTGTATAAACCTGTGAGCCTATAGAACATCCTCCCCTATTCATACGTATTCATATAAATTGTTACATTATATACAATACATCCCTAGCCCCAAACCATACACATGCACCCTAGCTACAATAATCTTACGCACACCTATAAGCTTGCCCTTAGCATATCCTAACCCTGAAATATCATTGCGTACAAATTACATCACTATTATATATATACACATATCCTGTGGTAGCCCTAATTCTACTTTTCCCCCTCGCATGACCTCCCTGTTAACACTCCTACCTTCCCTACATAATTAAAAAAAAAAACTTTAGTCTCATCATCAGGTCATCAATTGATTTAGGAATTAGCAACCAAGGGTCTTCAACTCTAAAGTTGTTTAGGTATCCCGGGCTTCTAGAGGTAAGATTTATGCCTACCTAAAATCTAATTACCACCAAGATAAAACTAATTTTCCTAAGTGCTTGTGCGATTAAATTCTCAAGATAGAACCTCTAGTACTTGTGAGCCTAGGCTATCTTACTCGTAATTTCTAAAATATTTGTATGCAAATTGCATGATCCAAACTATAGGTTGAAATTTACATTGTGCATTACATGTCAAATCACATAGCTCACATGTTTATGTAAAATACACACTTACACGCATTCATGTATATATACAAAGCACGTTAGACAAAAACAGTATGTTATAAGGCGTCCCACTATACATATATACAATATTATTGATTACAAGATATCTGCATATAAGTGTCAATACTTGTTATGTGATCACCCACCGTTACCCATGATGTACAAAATAAAGATCCTAATTCTATTGTCTCCCCAGAATTTATTTACCCCATAAAAAGCAAGAGCCTTCCTCCTAACTACTTACAATCTTTTCCTCAGAATCTAAATTTCGCTATTTGAATAATATTGTTATATGATTTACGACCCTCCTGAATTTATATGACAAAAGTTTGGTTATGCAATGATATTAAGCACGTAAATTTAATTGTTAAATCATGCACTAGACTAACATGTGGAATAATACATATATGTGCTTTGTGATTCCACGGAACTAGCGATTATTTAAGACTTGAAATAGGCCCACATGCCTTCACACTCTATGCCTATAGACTTAAGAAATTACATATTTAGCATAATTACGATTGAACACATATAGGCATGCCAACTTGCAGGTTTCGCATATAACATAAATAGCTAATTATCATACATGTTAGGCTTGATATTTCATAACTGTGAATATTTGGTATAACTGCTAAAGCACAAAGATTAGGCATAGGTCCGACATATATGGCATCTAGGATCACAACGTGCTACACTACATAATTAAACACCTGCATCCATTCGTAAATGAGGTTCGCCTGTGTTGATATATGTGCATATATACTTTATATTAATTATGTGACTATCCGAATCTGCACCGCATAATATTTTCCTCTCATTTAGGTACATAAATAATTACATGATCAGCACAACTTGCGATCCTATATGTTAAATCATTATAAAATAATTAATTAAAGAACATGCCATGTGTAAGACTCCTATGTTATGTATTAGTCACCCGTAAAACTTACATATTGTATGTTGCATATTCATGACCTTGTTATTTGATGCATTTTAGTTAGGCTCAAACCCAGTGAATTTATATGTATATGTGTATATATTTCCCATATAATACTTTCCTTATGAACTACTATACTAATTCGCGCTCTTTACCCCAAAATGATTTCTAAGCTTCGGGGACGAAGCTCCTTGTAAGGGGGGGGGGGAGAGTGTAACACCCCGTGTTACGGCCCTTAATCCCGAATTAATTATTTAATTAATTCCATTAATAATAATTAAAAATGATTTAATTTGATTAGAAATCCCTTTAATTATTTAACGTGGTCCACCACGGATCATGGACCCTTGCCTAAACTAGAGTCATAAGCCTATTAGGAATAAAGAAAGTATATCTTTACTATTCAGATTATGGTTAGGATTCTCTTTAATTAATTAATATGGTCCACCGTGGTCCATGGGCCCTTATCCCTAAAGCCAACCCCTTAGTCCTATAAGGAATAGAATTAGTAAACCCATGCCACTTAGACCATAATTAGGACTCTTAATTATATAAATAGGGACATAGAAGGCACCTAGAACACACACCACAAATAATCCCTCACCACACAAGAAAGTTCCAAGAACTCCCGTAGTAGAAATCAAGAAAGGAGAAATCTTAAAGAAAGACCACTCATAGCCAAGGAAATTAATTAAGGCTAAGAGGTAACCCATGTCTCAACAAAACCTATTTTCTTCGCTATAATCTCATTCCTTGGCCTCCCTCTATATTCTTGTGTCTTGATTGATTTCTTCTATGATAATTATGTTATGTTCTTGATGATTGATAAGATGATTTATATGCTTTCTTGGGAATCTTAATGACCTTGATGTTAAAAAGAAGTTCTTGATTATGATATGATGATTCTTGACGAATCTTGATATTTCCTTGATATTAAGAATAAAATATGTTCTTGATGATTTGGGTGGGATTACAGCCCTAGGTTGGATTGGGAATTTGTATTGAGGATGTTCTTGATTTATATTCGGGTGGGAATTCGCATGTTCGGGTGTTGTTTATATTTAGAAGTCATGATAGGATAAGTCCTACATGATTATTTCTTTTGATCCGTTAATTGCTTATGTGATGTCGTTATTTGCGTTTAAAAGTGTCTAAGCATGGTTTCGGGTTCCACAAAGGATCCCGGGACGAATTTGTGATGAATGAGTCAGTGGGGGGTAGGTGGGGGTGGGAGAAACCACCACCTACCGGCTGCCCAAAGAGGCGCTGCCGGCAGCGGGCAGCCACCGGGCAGCCGGCTACCCGCTGCCCGAAACAGCGCCCACCGGCGGGCAGCCGGCGGGTGACCCCCACCCACCGGCTACCCGCTGGTCCACACCCCACCCCGGGTCCATGGCTTCCCCGTTTGATGTTCCCCATTCCCCATGGTGTCCCAACGGACCCCGTTTGTCGTGCCTGAGTCTAGTCTTGAATTTTGGGTACCATTCGTAGGTTAAACGAGTCTTAGGAATTGCATGCTAGTTGAATTGGTAACCCGTGGACCTAGGTGGAAGTTATATGAGCCCTTAGGAACTATTCTTAGAGTGTGAATGATCGCATGTAAGCTTAATTATATGTTCCCCCTTCCCTATGTGAACAATGTGTCATTATGTGCTATTGTGTGTTACGTGATGCATGACCCCAACTTGGTTAAGACCAATTGGGCTATACAGGCAGTTGAATGGGCTGAGAACCATCCCAACTGTTAACTAGGCCGGTTAAGATCGGTCAGGGATATTGATATGATATAGGACTGTGGTCCACTATACGGGCAGTTGAATGGGTTGAGAACCATCCCAACTGTTAACCAGGCTGGTAGAGACCGGTCAGGTATATAAAGATTATGTATAGGACTGAAGGTCCACATGGGCCACGGTGATATGACCCACCGACCGGGATGCGCCAGGCGGTATGGGGCCAACAAGCCGAGGAAGGTTGTAGTCCACCGACCTGAGTAATCAGGCGGTGTGTAGGGCTACGACTGGCTGCGATCCACCGAGTGGTGGGATATCGGTATGCAGGACCGTAGTCTCCGAGGATCTTTGCCCACCGACTGAGTTTAGCTCAGCGGTGTGTCGGGCTTGATCTGCTACGGCCCGCCGATTGTGCGCACCAACGGTGTGTAGGGTCGTAAGTCCCCCCTAGTAAAGGGGATCACGGTCCACCGACTGGGCGCGTCAGCGGTGTGTCGGATCGTGGTCCGACATTGAGTTCGTCAGCGGTTCTCCAAGGGTTGGTTGTGGTTAACTCCCCTCGTACTGCGGTACTGAAGTAGGGTGCTGCGGGGCCGTGTTAATGCTATAGGCATTAACCCTCATGTTCGGGGCATACGATTGGTCCTGTGGCGCCATCGATGATTATGTGATATGAATGATGATTGAATGATGATGTGTTTGAATTGAAAAGTGATCTGTGACCTTAGATGCGTATTCCTTATGATGTTATCTCTACTTAACCGTTCATCATTGATTAATGTGCTTGTCCCTATTTGCTGAGTCTATCCCCGATTTTAAAGCTAGAGTCTCCTAAGTATATATCTTCCTGCTTCAAAATGATTTTCCTATATCTATATCTATATATATACCTATATTGTATTTCAACGCATTGGAGTGGGTTACCAGCATCTCTCGCTGAACAGATATATTTGGTTTTCAGGCACAGAGGAGTAGACACTAGAGCGCGCTAGAGATTTGGAGTGTAGAGTAGATAGTTTCCCTTTCGGCCTGCATGCCATGCTCATGTATTTACATTATTGAGGATATTAGTTAGTTAGCCTGTGCACCTGAGTTCTCTAGCTCAGGTGTGGCATAGCACCCCATACTCTATTATATTATGTTTTGGGATTTAATGAGAATTTACCTTTATTTCATAAGTCTTAAAAGTTTCAAAATTTCGGGGTGTTACAAAAATAGAGGGAAGATTGAATCTTGGAAGCAAAACTTGGAATCTTGACAAAGGCTTCTTTTGGCTTGAAGAACAAGCTACTCTTGTTTTCTAGAGAGAAGGTAGAGATATATTTCTAGGAAATGTAAGGGAATGAAATGAAGAAGTCTTCTAGGTTTAGGTTACAAAACTAGCTCTTGGTGAAAAGACAAGGATACCCTTACTAACTCTTAGAAAGTGTAAGGAACAAGGGAACTCCTCTCAAAGCACAAGGTACAACACCACTTAAAGATTGACTAGTCAAATACTAGTCCTTGAGTATCAAAAATCAGAATTTTAGGAATCAATTCCTCAAAAGAAATAGAATTAATTACTCAATTAATTCATGGTTTGGAGTGTGGATTTTTGGGGTGTCACATCCTCTCTCCCTTCATAGAAGTTTCGTCCCCGAAACTTGGGTACAACGAATTAAGAACGAAAGGTAACAAGGAAACAAAATTGTGACAAGAAGTCCAAGAATATCCCTTTTGGTCAAAAACTCCAAAAGTTCTCACAAGGTTCCAAGGCAAAGAGAAAGACATTACGAATTCAAGGATAGGCAAGAGGTCAACAAACGGATAGATTGGCATCAAGAACTCTAACCTCAACACAACAACCAACTTCTAGACAACAACCAAGGACTAAACTACTAACCCAAACACCAACTAACAAACCAGCTAAACAACAAGGCAACAAACAAAGCAAGCAAGCACACAAAGCACACAACAACCAAAGAAACAAGGTACTTTCCACAAAAAACTCAGGGTACCGCTCCCGCATCGATGCCTCCAGCTCCCAAGTAGCTTCTTCAACCCCATGATGAGACCACCAAACTTTTACCAACCTAACAGATTTCCTGCGAGTGTCCCGAGTCTTGAAGTCCAAAATTCTGAGCGGCCTTTCTTCATAAGACAAATCTTCATCTATCGGTAACACTTCCGGTGATAAAACATGAGTCGGATCATGAACATATCTCTTGAGCTGTGATACATGGAACACGTTATGCACTCTGTCCAACTCCAAAGGCAACGCCAAACGGTAAGCCAAACTCCCAACTCTCTCCAAGATCTCATACGGACCTATAAACCTAGGGCTCAACTTCCCTTTCTTCCCAAACCGCATTACTCCCCGGGTGGGAGATACCTTCAACCAAACCTTATCCCCAACTGAAAACTCTGCTTGTCTTCTAGCCAAGTCAGCATAAGACTTTTGACGATTCTGAGCCGCTTTCATCCTTTCTTGAATCTGTTTAACTTTCTCGGATGTGTCCAACAAGTATTGTGGCCCCAAAACTATCGGATTAACAAGATCCTCCCAACAAAGCAGACTGCGACACTTCTGTCCATAGAGAGCTTCATAAGGTTCCATGCGAATACTCGAATGATAACTGTTGTTGTAAGAAAACTCTATCAAATCCAAATGGTCCTCCCAAGATCCTTGAAAATCTAACATACAAGCTCTCAACAAATCCTCGATAGTCTGAATAGTCCTTTCTGTTTGTCCATCGGTGGCTGGGTGGAAAGCTGTACTGAGACTTAGCTTAGTTCCAAGAGCTGCTTGCAAAGATTTCCAAAATTGAGACAAGAACCTTGAATCCCTATCGGAGACAATATCCCTCGGAACTCCATGATACTTTACCACCTGGTTGACATAAGCTTGAGCCAACTGTGTCATTGTCCAGGTCTCCGTCATTGCGATGAGGCGGGCGGTCTTGGTCAAACGATCAACTATCACCCAGATTTTGTCCTTACCCGAACGGGTCGTCGGTAATCCTCCCACGAAATCCATAGATATAGAATCCCATTTCCCTTGTGGAATTTCTAACGGATGTACCAACCCCTTAACCTTACAGCGTTCCGCTTTAACCTTTTGGCAATTAAGGCATTTCCCAACAAACTCTGCAACTTCCTTCTTCATATTAGGCCACCAGAAGAAACCCTTCACGTCCTTGTATAACTTGTCTCCTCCGGGGTGAACCGAATAGGGTGTGTTATGACCTTCTTCCAAAATCCGTTGCTTCCACTGATCACATGACGCGGGTATGCACACACGGCTTTTGTACCTCAACACTCCATCCGCGGATAACTCAAACGGTCCCCCTTTTCCTCTAGCTAGGTCATCCCTTACCTTGGTCAAGAACACATCCTTTTGCTGCTCTTCCTTGATCTCTCCCAGAAACGTAGGTACAATCCTTAAGTTATAACAACGAACTTCTGCCTCCACATCTCCTTGTTCCACCACTTCCAAACTCATCCGTTGAAGCTCTTTGCAAAGCTCATCCGCCACCACCCAAATAGAACTAGCGGTGTGCTTCGATTTCCGACTTAGGGCGTCCGCCACTACATTAGCTTTTCCTTCATGATACTGAATATCTAACTCATAGTCCTTGATGAGTTCTTACCACCTTCGCTGTCGCATATTGAGATCCTTTTGGGTAAAGATATATTTGAGACTCTTGTGGTCTGTGAATATCTTGCAACACACCCCATAGAGATAATGCCTCCAAATTTTCAAAGCAAACACCACAGCGGCTAATTCCAAATCATGTGTAGGGTAGTTCTCTTCGTGAACCTTTAGCTGACGTGAGGCGTAAGCAATCACTCTCCCGTTCTGCATCAACACACAACCTAGTCCCTTCTTGGACGCATCGCTGTATACCTCAAAACCTCCCGTTCCCGATGGCAGAATTAAAACTGGTGCAGACGTGAACCTCTCCTTCAACTCTCGGAATGCTAATTCACAAGCTTGATCCCAAACGAAAGGCACTTCTTTTCTTAACAACTTAGTCAACGGTTGAGCCACCTTGGCAAAATCCAAAACAAACCTCCGATAATAACCTGCTAACCCAAGAAAACTTCTTACTTCCGACACTGTTGAAGGTGCAGTCCATTCCTTTACTGCCCGTATCTTGTCTGGGTCCACAGAAATTCCTCTACTATCAATCACATGGCCTAGAAATGTCACACTGTCTTTCCAAAACTCGCACTTAGAAAACTTGGCATACAACTGCTTTTCCCGCAAGATTTGAAGTACCGTCCGAAGGTGTCTAACATGTTCCTCCTTATCTTTTGAATAAACCAAGATATCGTCGATGAACACGATCACAAAATCATCAAGGTGAGATTTGAATACTCTGTTCATCAGGTCCATGAAAACTGCAGGGGCATTAGTCAAACCGAAAGGCATAACCGTAAACTCGTAGTGACCGTACCGAGTCCGAAACGCAGTCTTAGGGATATCCTTGTCCGCTACTCTTATCTGATGGTACCCTGACCTCAAGTCAACTTTGGAGAACACTCCCGCGCCACGTAGTTGATCAAACAAGTCATCTATTCTTGGAAGATGGTATTTATTCTTAATGGTAACTTGATTCAGCTCCCGGTAGTCGATACACAACCTCATACTCCCGTCCTTCTTCTTTACAAACAACACCGGAGCTCCCCAAGGCGATGCACTTGGCCGGATATAACCCTTGTCAAGGAGTTCTTGCAACTGAGCCTTCAATTCTTGCATTTCTGGCGTAGCCAAACGATATGGGGCTTTAGAGATGGGTGCAGTGCCCGGCACGAGATCCACTGAAAACTCCACTTCCCTAGCAGGCGGCATACCCGGTATTTCTTCGGGAAAAACATCAAGAAACTCACGGACTACAGGTATCGTATGAGCCACTTCCTCCTTTGCCTCCAAGTTCTCGACGGAACACAAGTACACATCATTGCCCTTGTCCATGTACCTCTTCATCTTTACCATAGACACCAACTTAATTCCGGGTTCTTCCATCTTTCCACGGTATGACACTCTCTTCCCGCTGGGTCCTCGTAGCACTATCTTCTGATCTTTGCACAAGATTTGGGCTCTAAACCGCCCCAACTAGTCCATACCTAGGACCACATCTATCCCATCCAAGTCGTACTGGATTAGATCACTAGGAAACTCTTCACCTTTGATACAGACCTTTGAAACTCTTCTCCTGACGCTACCTTCACATTAAACTTCACTCCCGCGCCCCCAGATAAGCCCAACTTCTTCACGAGGCCGGGTGATATAAACGAGTTAGATGCCCCTGAATCAAACAAGACTGTTGCCGGCACAGATTGCACGAGGAAGGTTCCCACTACTACGTCACTGTCACATGTTCGGACTTCATTTAAGGTGAGCACCCTCTCTTGAGATGACCCTACCGTCGGATGAGGAACCTCTATCTCTCCATACTCTCTTACATCACGGAGTACCGGCACAGAAGCTGCACTAGAACTTACTCTTGTAGATGTACCACTCCGAATCCACCGTTCAACTACCCCAGAAGCACTGCTAGATTCGGCCAGCCGAGATCTCTTAACCACTTCACTCACATCTTCAAACACTGCGATTCGCTGGCGAGGAGGCATCACAGACTTCTGCTACAACAACAAGGTTACCAAAAGAGCAAGCAAGACAGAAAGCAACACACATCTCACCGCGCAACCTAGAGTCCTAAGCCTAACACTTAGCTTCTTAAGGTCGCTTAGAGGTCTCAAAACACACTTAAACACTTAGAAAGTCTAGACTCAACTCCTCCTAGGCTCTAAACCAAGGTTCAAACCTAGGCTCTGATACCAACTGTAACACCCCCCTAAAACAAGACTACTTAAAACGAGTCTTAACACCTGCAGATCAAGCACAAAACTAGCACAGCGGAAGATAAAAAGATAACTGGATAAAAGGAATCCAAAACGAGGTGTTATGCCACATATACCACACTAGGTATACGCTACGGTGACAATCTGCAAGTGTAACACTATCCCAAAAACAACCAAACTAGAACAATCTAAAGACATTGGCACACAGGCCTCAACAACACTGTCTAAAGATACAGGTGCTAAGCTACCGGCTCTAGACATCGCGCTCAACTACGCATCACCTGAAAGATACAAAGATAAACATTGGGGCGACGCCCGGTCAGCGAAAGATGCTGGTAACCCACCAATACCGTTAAGTATCATAAATAGGTAGATATATAATATGAAAACCATTTTCGAAACGGAATACATATATATAAGTCAAAAGCCAAGATCAAAAGACAACACTAGACTCACCACTCACAAGGATAAAACCGGGAACACATCCCAAACCACAAAGGTTAACCACACACAAGGATAAAGACTCACCCAACGGCAACACATGCCAAAACACCACACCACAAGCCTCCGTGACTACACACGTCACGAGAGAAGAGAACTCACCACAACAACGGCTTCACAAGCCCTCGTGACATCACCCATCACGAGTTGATATGCCTTCCTTATGCCCTGTTCCAACCTTATGGCTACCCCCAACCTTGTACCTTCGGTGCCAACCATTACCTCCAGAAAGCCCCTGTACAGCCAAGTCCAACCTTATTCCTCCGGGACCGTCGTCCCCCACCTATAACCACCAACGAAAACCCACCAATTCACGGCAACACATGCCCAGATAACACAATGTTATCCCCCAAACACGTGGACTCAGCCACAACTCCATGAAATCACGTCACGACCACCACGAGGACCGCTGCAATACCTTGGTGACTAGCGTCCCATACCACTAATCGTGCAATCCAGGTAAAGCCACACACGCACCACCACTCACGCGAAACAAGCAACGGATTGCAACAGAGGTACGAAACATACTCAAATAAGAGACAGGTCACCACCCATCGACAACAACGACGCTAGCATTAGGATAATAACTAGCAAGCTCAACAACGAGGAAACTCAAGATAGTTCCGAGGAACACACAAGACACCACACGGTTCAACGAAACACAATATTGAACACTTAGCACGATACACAACACCAAAGATCCTACATGGATACCTACCAAAAGCTCTAGACCTACGAAACATCAAGAAAACGCTCAAATAGTTCCACAAAAGAACAACGGAAGGCCAAAAGATCAAAGACCAAGAAAAACGAAACACGGGGAACAAATTCCATCTCAACTCCAACGTGTTCCCCGCGGGTGGACCCACGGGTAGGCCCCTACCCGTGGTTCTGCCCGCGGGTACAACACCCATATTACCGTGTACCGGCGGGTGGGCGACGGGTAGGGCTCTCCCCGCCGTTCCGCCCGCAGGTACACGCTCCTGTGTCAAACAATCCCTTCGGGGATTTTCTCCTTCAAACACAAATTCAAGTCCAAAACATGCCAAATCTCACCAAGCACAACAAAATGACTTGAACCAAGGAAAATGCCAAGCAATGGCACAAAGGGAACCTAAACACAAGCTCTAGATATGCAATATCACAAGATAAATGCATAAACTCTCACATTTCATAGCAAAACACAAGTAGAAGCCAAGAAATCATATATAGGTAAGCAAAATAGGTTTTGTAGAGCATGGGTTACCTCTTGAAGACCAAAAGACTCTTCTTACACCACAACAAGCTCTCCACTAAGCTCACTAGCCAAACCCACTTCAAGATCAAACCAAAAGATCATAAAGATCCAACCTTTAAGAAAAAGACAACTAAGATGGAACCAAAAAGACTAGACAAGCTTAGATCATACCCTTCTAGATGCCAAAATAGAGGGAAGATTGAATCTTGGAAGCAAAACTTGGAATCTTGACAAAGGCTTCTTTTGGCTTGAAGAACAAGCTACTCTTGTTTTCTAGAGAGAAGGTAGAGATATTTTCTAGGAAATGTAAGGGAATGAAATGAAGAAGTCTTCTAGGTTTAGGTTACAAAACTAGCTCTTGGTGAAAAGACAGGGATACCCTTACTAACTCTTAGAAAGTGTAAGGAACAAGGGAACTCCTCTCATAGCACAAGGTACAACACCACTTAAAGATTGACTAGTCAAATACTAGTCCTTGAGTATCAAAAATCAGAATTTTAGGAATCAATTCCTCAAAAGAAATAGAATTAATTACTCAATTAATTCATGGTTTGGTGTGTGGATTTTTGGGGTGTCACATTCACCGGTAGGGAAGAAGAAGAAAGGAAGAATTTGGGAAATTAGGGATTGTGGAAAAGATTGGGGAAAAGATGATTTAATTTGGGGATTTGGGTAACGTGAGGATTTTTATAGTTTAAATGTAATTAAAATTGAGTAGGTTCCAAGGAAGACAATTAGCTCAAGTGGTTTAGAGGTTGGGTTGTCAAAGAATAGGCTTGGGTTTGAAACTTAAGGGTTATAATTAAACATTTTGCTTGACTCTTAAGCTACACAATGAAGGATTTTTGGTATGGATTTGTTGACTTCAACTTTCAAAGAATACTTGGGACAAATTTAGAGGATTTCTAAAAAGGATAGTTGCAAGAATGACCAAATATAAGGATTGTAGAATTAACCCAAGCACAACTCATTCCAAAGATGGATAGCCAACTTCACAACGAAACTTATATGCCAAACTAAAGAAGTCACTTATCAAGAAGAGTTTACACCTAACTCCAAAGGAATCATTACCAAAGAAAAACATGCCAAGGATTGCCAAGTAACTCATATAGACAACAACGAAACACAAGATAACACTTCAAAACAACAAGGAACACGATATTCGCGAAAAACAAGGATAGGCTAGGATAGGATTACCTGCCAAATCCTCCTCCACCAAACCCTCAGACTCTGCCTGCGAACGCCCCATCACGAAGACCCTCCCTGGTGGCCTAGCTCCAACTGCTCCACGACCCGAACTACCTCCCTGGGCTCCTCCGACTCCCGGTGGTGGTGGCAACGCTCTCTGACCGGCTTGCTGGGGACACTCCGCGACCTTGTGACCACGATCTCCACATCGGAAATAGCGAAGCACTTGGCCATGACAATCTTGGCCCGCGTGCACCTTCCCACATCTACGGCAAACCACCGTCTTAGCTTGATCCCTTAGCTCCATCCGATTAGGTCCTTGAGATGAGGATGACACGTTCTTGGCTTCTTGAAGGTAGAAGAACCTCCGCTCTCAAACCTTTTCCTGGCTAGCTCGTAAGATCCTTTCTGAAGCTGCTGAACGCGATACAGATCCGCGGCGCTCAGATACGCATCATTAAGGGAACTTGGCCTACTCACCGTCAACGCTTTTCGTGCCTCATAATTCAGACCGGCAACGAATCTCTCAACCTTAGCAAGCTCCGTAGACACAAGCACCCGAGCAAAGCACGCCAACTCCAAAAACTTCTTGTGGTACTCGACCACAGTTAGGGATCCTTGCTGCAGGTGAAGGAACTCATCAAACATGGCGGCTCACACATGCGCTGGGTAAAACCTCTCGCGCATCCTATCCTTAAGCGCGGACCAGTCGTACTCGGGCTTTTCAAGGAAGGACGGACCCTCATGGACCCACCACAGATCAGCTTCTTGGCAGAAGTAGAACGCTGCCAGTTCCACTCTTCTCTCTTCGGGGCAGCCCACAACTGTAAAGATCTTGTCGAACACCCTTAACCATTCTTCCAAGACCACCGGGTCTTCTTCACCCGCAAAGGTGGGCGGCCGATGCCTCGACACCAAGCGACCTATATCACGGTGCCCAGCAGGCGGAGGAGGTGGCACAACGTGGTTGCTGTTCAGCAAGGCTTCACTGAGCGTCTGCATTGTCTGCGTCAACTGGTGGAGATTCTGAGCGAGCTGCTCGTTTGTTGGTGTCTCCGGGGTGCGAGCTCGGGGATGAGGAGGCATCGCAAACTTCTACAACAACAACACGATTACCAAAAGATAGCAAACGAGCAAAGAACAGAAAGCAACACTCAACTCACCGCGCAACCTAGAGCCCTAAGCCTAACACTTAGATTCTTAAGGTCACTTAAAGGTCTCAAACCACACTTAGCCACTTAGAAAGTCTAGACTTAACTCCTTCATAGGTTCCAACCTAGGCTCTGATACCAACTGTAACACCCCCTAAAAACAAGCTATTTGAAAGCCTTAAACATGCAGATAACTGAGCTAAACAACAAACATAGCGGAAGACTAAAGGATAACTTAGATAAACATAAATCCAAATCACGGGGTGTTATGCCACGTTCACCAAAAGGATGAACGCTACGGCAATATCTGCATTATTTACAACTAATCCATAGTCTCAAAAGCCTACAACTAAACTGGCACATAGGCCACAAAACTAGCGGGAGAAGCTACACTAGCAAGCACTAGACTTCGCACTTGTCTAGACATCACCTGAAAGAACACAATAAAACATGGGACGACGCCCGGTTAGCGAATAATGCTGGTAACCCACCAATACATGTGAAATAACATACATAGATAAGATATAAGTTGTAAAGCCATTTTCGAAACGGAATACATAAGTATATAAGTACAAAACCAAGAGCAATAGTTAACACAAGACTCAACACTCTCAACAAGGATACGGGAACACATCCCAAAACCACAAAGGATAATCACAACACAAGGATAAAGACAAGACCAATGGCAACACATGCCTAGGCAACATATGCCCTTGTGACTACACACGTCACTAGAAGAGAACTCACAACAACGGCTACACAAGCCCTCGTGACATCCCCCATCACGAGTTGATATGCCTTCCTTATGCCCGGTTCCAACCTTATGGCTACCCCCAACCTTGTATCTTCTTCCAACCATTACCTCCAGGACCCCTGTACAACCAAGTCCAACATTTTCCCTCCTGGGATCGTCGACCTCCACTAACGACCACCAACGAGACCACCAATTTCATAGTACACGAGGGCACCGTACACACACACAGCAACACATGCCACCCAAGAATCACGTGAACCTTACACAAAGGTCACAACTCCATAATCACGTCACGGCCACCACGAGGACCGCTACAATACCTTGGTGACTAGTGTCCCATACCACTAATTGTGCAATCCAGGTAAAGCCACACACACATCACACCTCAACAGGAATCAATCAACGGATCACAACGAAGATATGAAACCATACTCAATCAAGGAATGGGTCACAGCCCAACAACAACAACGATGAGTAACACAAGTTATCATAAACTAATCGGAAGGTACAAACAACACACACGCTAGCATTTAAACACCGAACTAGCATGCTTATCAAACAGGTAAACCAAACATAGTTCCGAAGAACACACAAGACCCATCACGGTTCAACGAAACACAATGTTGAACACTTAGCACGATTCAAGACACCAAAATCTATATGGAATCCCACCATATAGTTCTAGACATACGAAATATCAAGAAGACGCTCAAATAGTTCCACAAAAGAACAACAGGAAGTCAAAAGACCAAATACCGAGTCAAAAGAATCACGGGGAACAAATCCCCACTATCACCACAATACGTACCCGCGGGTAGGCCCACGGGTAGGCCTCTACCCGCGGTTCCGCCCGCGGGTACAGGCTTCTCGGCCAATGTACCCCGCGGGTGGGCGGCGGGTTGGACCCCTACCCGTCGTTCCTCCCGCTGGTACATCCCTGTACCACAATACAACACTTCGCGGATTTTCTTATCCAAACTCAAATTCAAGTCCAAAACATGCCAAATCTCACCAAATACAACAAAATGACTTGAATCAAAGGAAATGCCAAGCAATGGCACACAAAACCCTAGACACAAGCTCTAGATATGCATTTTCACAAGATAATGCATAAACACTCACATTTCATAGAAAAACACATGTAGAATCCAAGAAATATTCACATAGGTAAGAAAAATAGATTTTGTAGAGCATGGGTTACCTCTTGTAGACTAAAGACTTCACTTTAGACCTCAACAAGCTCCTCACTAGGCTCACCTTCCAAACCCACTTCAAGAACATACCAAAAGATCATAAAGATCCTATCTTTAAGAAAAGACACCTTAGATAAAACCAAAAACACAAGATGAACTTAGATCTTACCCTCATAGATGCCCAAATTAAAGAAAGGTTGAATCTTGGAAGCAACTCTTGAAGTTTTGGCAAGGTTCCAACTTGGCTTGAGAGAAAAGCTACTCACCTTTTAGAGAGAGGGTGGAGCTAGATTTTTAGAAAAGTGTAAGGAGAGAATGAAGTTGGTCTACTAGGTTAGGTTACATTACCAACAACAAGTGAAAGGTCAAGAATACCCTTACTAACATAAGGAAGTGTAAGGAACAAGGGAACTCCTTACAAAGCTCAATGTACAACTTTGACTTTGGGGTTGACTAGTCAATTACTAGTCCCAACTATTAAATTTCAGGAATTTAAGGAATTAAATTACAATTCGAAATATGATTAATTACTCAATTAATCCCTTAATTGAATTTGGATTTCGGGGTGTCACAGCTTTTCTCTCCCTTCTCTTCTCTCGCTATAATAGAAATAATTACACTTTCCTAAATCCTTATTTTGGATCCACTATAAAATGTTGAACCCTGATTTTGTAGCCATTGGCTTCTGTCACTAAGCTCAACTCTCGAACTGCTTGAATAGCAATATATCACCGCCATCAAGTCATCAACACTATCATCAAATTGCATTCATTTACACATGCACGCCATAGAACCGACATGAAACATGTAGGGAAAAAAGCTATCACTACAAAATATCAACAGGCGCGTGCAAGGTCAAGAGTTCATAGTAAAACTAAGATCCTAGTCATATACACAACTAAGCAAATCCACAGCTTCCTACATTATAATCTCATTGCATGACGATGTCATCTATGCTACCATTAGTAACTCAGTTGCAAATAACATACTATCAACAAAAAAAAAAGTGGACAAATAGTGAAGATGAAGACAATGCCAATGCTAATCAAAAGAGAATTAAGAAGACTTAAAAAAATTCAAACCAAAAGTAGTATTTATTTAAACTATCATTTTTAACCTAAATACTTAGACTATCGATTTTACAAAGTTGCAAACTTTTAATCTACTGGCAATTATAAAGAAGCTCCTATATTTATCTTGCATTCATATATTTTGAATTACATATTTAAATAAACAAATTTGACATTCAATTACCCACGTATGAACTTCTCCTATATAATCTTGCATTGATATATTTTGAAATATTTATTTAAATATAAACATTGGGCATTAGTCCATTCGCGCAATGCGCGTGTAAAACTAGTTCTTTTAATATCTGTCAATGATCTATATGCTTGTAATTTGAGATGTCTTATTGCAAATGGAAAATTAAAATTGCAATTGTGGTTGCCATTACTCCCGTTTTTATTTATTTTATTTAAGAAAATAGATGATGGAGAAAATTAACCAGGGGGTCCGAATTAATTAACCTGATTAAATCCAGTTGTTATGACAAGCATAGGATTGAATGAATGTAACACTATAAAAAAACGTGAAAATAGCGACGGAAAATTCCGTCGCTACAAAGGGAAAAATCCGTCGCTAATCGCTTTAGCGACGGATTAGCGACGAAATCGATCCGTAGCTAAAAGTGGCATCGCTAAGATTTTGCGAGGCAATTTTTTTCCGTCGCTAATTTTAGCGATGGATCTTTCCGTAGCTAAACTTAAAAATATACGTCGCTAATTTCCTTTCCAAGATGATTTGAATGATTAAATTTGTAAGGGAATAGTGACGGAATATTCCGTCGCTAAATTTAACAACGAATATTCCGTCGCTATTTTGATTGAAAGGAGCAAAACAGTAAAATGCATTAATATACTTGAAAGAACTGTAGATTGAAAGAATTGTGTATAGCTGCTAATATACTTACATTGAAATTTGAGAAGAGAAGAAAAAAATCCTTACAACTAACCTGAATTTGGGAAATGTCAAAGTGAACAGCAAGCGAGGCTCTAAACTGAGGAGACACGGAGGTGATGACTGCTTTGCGCCTTTGCCTTTGTATCTAGGCTCTGCGTCTCAAGCATAATTGTCTCTGCCAATGTAATGCATCCGCTGCAGTCAATAAATTAGACTAAGCACCTTAAACCAAGATACTTGAATTTCCAAGCTTCAACTTGAACAAACTGAAACATTGTTCAAGCATCCAGTGTATAAGGAAGAAAGAAATACACGAGGATTAATCTTCAAAGGAACACCTCTACCACTTCTAAAACCAAAAATATCCGGGATGAGAAATTCTAAACTAGAACCCATAGCCATTTATAGTACTTATTTCAAATATATTACCAAGATTGTAACCAAGTTATTCCTAAAATCAGAAGCTATTCGGCCCATGACCTACATTGTCATTAAGCTGTGAAGTTCAAGGCTCTAATGAGCATATATTGAGGTTACTTTGTTGCTCACATTATTTTCTGCTCTTGCTAAAATTAATTCCAAATCAAGAAGAAGAAGATAACAGACATCCTAATTAACACATTCAAAGGCATATAAATTAGTATTTTAGAATACCTTTCATCCATAATCATATACAGATCATTATTAAGCTCATAACACATGATAAAAAAGCTCTATCCACTTCAACACCTTAAAACCCCTAAAACAAATTTACAAACACATCTCTCCCCTAAAATAACATACAAATGATTAGAAAAAGGAAGAAAGCGAGGGGTTGTAAATACCTGCAGGCTAAGCAGTCCTTGAGAGGAATTTTAACAGGTCAAAAAGTAAATGAACATAAATAAAGCTAAAAATTCAAAGCAATATAGTGCAAATTTTTTCCATTACTTGAAAACATATAAATACACATGGGAGACTATAAATTTAAAGCATGTGAAACCAAAGTGTCTTCTTCTGGCCATTTTATTAGCAAATACAACCCCTAAAACTCATAACCAGATAGAAAAATCACTTGTTAATGCTTTATCTCACTTAATTCAGATCAGAAATCGTCAAACTATATTCCAAACAATAACACAGAAAGGGAATTATGGTTTAAGCGATGGAACTTACCCCCATTGAATAGTAAGTGATTCGTAATCTCAATACTCCCTAGGGAGAACCACATTGGTGTCTGCATAAATTCGAGATCTGGACATAGCTTTCGAGCGAATCCCTGTCACAGAGAAGCAAAAGAACCCGATCGACGAGGTGCGACTACTTGCGGCTGAGGAGGGTGGCAGGGGACGTAGACAGACCTAAACCCACAAAAAATTACCCAAGGTATGCACTAGGTTAGGAATTTAGGATTATTATAATCCACAAGTTAAACATACCGACGGATTTTGAATCGGTCGCTAAATTAAAAAATAACTTTTAACCGTGTAAAAAATAGCGAGGGATTTAAAACTTCGTCGCTAAATTATAAATATAAATTTTGGCCGGGTAAAGTTTCGCGACAGATTCTATAATCCGTCGCTATATAACGACGGATTTAAAAATCCGTCGTTAAATTATAACAATTATAATTTTTACAATCTTTAGAGTTAGTCCACGAATAATTCATCGTTAATCCGTCGCTAATTCGTCGTTATATTTTGCGCCAAACTTTGCCGCTAAGATTAGCTACATATTTAACGACGAAAATATTTCATCGCAATATTCATCGTAAATTCATCGCTAATCAGTCGCTAAATGTTCATTTACTCAAAAAATTAAAATCTTTCGCTATTCTGTCGTTATTCCATCGCTACATCAGCAACGGAAATTTTCCATCGCTAAATCCGTCGCTATATGGGCGTTTTTTTGTAGTGTATAAATGATGAATATAGCGATATTAAGGAACTAATATTGATATGACTATAAGTTACGGGGACAAATGTCGTATTAATCGAGTGTGAAATGTTATTACAAATATAGGGATTGTGTAATAACAAGACAAAGTGGAAGATAAAGACAAGTTATGTCTCAATAGGACATAAATGAGGGTTTTTATACCCAACTTCGCCATAACAATCCCGGAGAAAATGGTGGGGGGTCATCTCAACCGCCTTGGACCGCAACTGGCACCGCACGACCCGGGTAAAGTTTCGCGACGAATTCTTTAATTCGTCGCTATATAACGACGGATTTAAAAATCCGTCGTTAAATTATAACAATTATAATTTTTACAATCTTTAGAGTTAGTCCACGAATAATTCATCGTTAATCCGTCGCTAATTCGTCGTTATATTTTGCGCCAAACTTTGCCGCTAAGATTAGCTACATATTTAACGACGAAAATATTTCATCGCAATATTCATCGTAAATTCATCGCTAATCAGTCGTTAAATGTTCATTTACTCAAAAAATTAAAATCTTTCGCTATTCTGTCGTTATTCCATCGCTACATCAGCAACGGAAATTTTCCATCGCTAAATCCGTCGCTATATGGGCGTTTTTTTGTAGTGTATAAATGATGAATATAGCGATATTAAGGAACTAATATTGATATGACTATAAGTTACGGGGACAAATGTCGTATTAATCGAGTGTGAAATGTTATTACAAATATAGGGATTGTGTAATAACAAGACAAAGTGGAAGATAAAGACAAGTTATGTCTCAATAGGACATAAATGAGGGTTTTTATACCCAACTTCGCCATAACAATCCCGGAGAAAATGGTGGGGGGTCATCTCAACCGCCTTGGACCGCAACTGGCACCGCACGACCCGGGTAAAGTTTCGCGACGGATTCTTTAATTCGTCGCTATATAACGACGGATTTAAAAATCCGTCGTTAAATTATAACAATTATAATTTTTACAATCTTTAGAGTTAGTCCACGAATAATTCATTGTTAATCCGTCGCTAATTCGTCGTTATATTTTGCGCCAAACTTTGCCGCTAAGATTAGCTACATATTTAACGACGAAAATATTTCATCGCAATATTCATCGTAAATCCATCGCTAATCCGTCGCTAAATGTTCATTTACTCAAAAAATTAAAATCTTTCGCTATTCTGTCATTATTCCGTCGCTACATCAGCAACGAAAATTTTCCATCACTAAATCTGTCGCTATATGGGCGTTTTTTTGAAGTGTAAATGATGAATATAGCGATAATAAGGAACTAATATTGATATGACTATAAGTTACGGGGACAAATGTCGTATTAATCGAGTGTGAAATGTTATTACAAATATAGGGATTGTGTAATAACAAGACAAAGTGGAAGATAAAGACAAGTTATGTCTCAATAGGACATAAATGAGGGTTTTTATACCCAACTTCGCCATAACAATCCCGGAGAAAATGGGTGGGGGGTCATCTCAACCGCCTTGGACTGCAACTGGCACCGCAAGACCCGGACAATGCGAAGACTCGCCACTCGGCCGAGCACGGAGCTCGGCCAAGGGCTGACCTCGGCCTTGGGCTGACCTTGGCCGTGGGCTGACCATGCTAATGTGGTATGCTTTAGCCAACCACGTGACCAAGTGCGGGACTTGGTCATCCAGGTCGGCAGGATTCGGTTCCGGTGCACCGGGTCCATTTGTTTCTAAGGCTAGATTGTGCTGGGGTCTTGGAGTGGAAAAGACATTCTTAGGAGAAGATGTCGCGGCAAAAGTTAGCCCATTTCCCAAATCTGAAATCGAAGCCATGGGTATTATATCAGTGCCTAGGATTATGATCGACGCTAGGCCCATGCCACATAGACCTGCACCCATTAATCTCCACAGTAGTGCACAGGCGGCATCAAAAAGCAACCCGACCCTTCTAGCAGTCCCAGATAGATTGCCTCAAGTGACAGACTGGTTATCTCTACGAGCCTTCATCTATCAAATGCACACAGAGACAATGAGCGCAGTGTTAGATGCCATCCGGGGTCAGCAGGACCCGGGTGATGCCATTCCCCTAGTCATGACCAAGATGACCTCAGTTCGACACAGTCGAACTTACCTTTATCGAAAGGAGGAACTTTACCGATGAGCATTCTCCAGAGCTTGAATTGACTTGTGATTTTTACTGATTGTCTGGTTCTCGTGGATAAAACTCTAGGTACCTTATGCGTGGACCCTTTACTTTTTGAATTGCTTTATTTTTGCGACTGCTTTACTTTACTTGTTCTGAATTCTTTTTTTCTTTTTATGCAAGTCTTTACCTCTCTTTCAGTATGTCGTGAATAAGTGTTTGAACTCTCTTATCTTTTTAAGCCCATCTATCTACATGCTTAAATTTGTGCTTAAACAGGAACAGTAAGGATGATGTGTCATCCTTACACATTTCTATTTTAGCAAGTCTGAACCTTTGCCACTAACGCTTAATTGCCCATTTATGCTGTCCATAGACTGGGGGAACATATTCTTCATCAAAGATTGAGGAAATTCTCCTACAATGAAGGGGTTTTTTTTTTCTTTTCTCTATACCTTTTTCCAATTTTTGCTTTTAAAGTGTGGAAAGGTACTTTCCTGTGCTTATAGCTAGACTTTAATTCTTTGCATGCTTTGTTGTCCCTTAAGTCCCATTGCCTATTCCTAAAGTGTGGAAATGGAAAACCTCCTTAGATTAAGTTTTTGGGTGTGTTTGAACAATAATGGGCATCCCACACTGCACTTCTAAAGTGTGGAGAGGGAAACAAGGTTTCACTTTCATGCTCTTGTTCACACCTGTGCGTCCACAGTAAGGAACAGCAAGGACGATATTGTTTTAAAGTGTGGAAAGGGGTGCACTCTTTGTGCTTTTAGTTTTCAAAAGGAAATTTTTGGCATGCCTATGTGTAATCATTAGACAGTACATATGACTAGGGAAAGGAATGGAATTGGTTGCATCGTTTTGAAAATGTGTTTTATGATGCTTAGTCAGCTAAATTTTTGGAATAACTTTGAAATTTTTTCCTCTTACACCCTTAGAATTGTATAGGGCCCAATTAGGGTTATTTTTATTGCATCATTGTATGATAGTTCACCTCTTATTTTGCCTAGACCTTAGTAAACGATCCCTCGAAGTGGGAGTGTGCACTTTCCAACCTTGGAAAGATAAAACAGAGCAAGGTCGGAAATGAACAAAGCTCTTGGTTAGGTATGGAGCAAAAGGTGAGCCTTGTGGATAAAGAGAAAAAAAAATACCAAATGGAAAAAGTATGAGTGATAAAAGAAGGGGATTACAAAGAAAAAGGCAAAAACCGAAAATGGCTGCCCAACAAAAATATATGAGCGAAAGAGGGAGCCATTGCTTATGTCGGGATCACAAAAGTTTCCTCCGGGCTAAAACATAGAGATCTATGTTGAGGGGAATCGATCTTTGGCATTAGGGTGGAGGAAGATGAGAACCAGCGCTTAAGTCGGGACCATTAAAAGTTTCCCCGGGTTAAAACTCAGAGCTCTGTGCCGGAGGAAACTGGACATTGGCTTAAGGTTGGTGAGCGGTCCATACCAAACCTTTCACTTACTCTTCGTAGAGGGCCTTGGCGCTATAAGGCTGGATGTCGGTTGGGTCGTGCACATTGTTCCCACTAGTGTGGCTCGACTATAGACCTTAGTAAAATATAAGGTGAATTCCCAATTTTGGATTGCATGCATGAAGAAGTGGTGTTTAGAATAAGTCACCCTGTTTTGCTTAAATGTTTTTTTCCTTCTTAAGGGGACGGTTTTCTTAATTATTCCACGAGTTGTTTACTGGTGCATGATTTACACATTTTCAAATCAATTCAAGGAATTTCATTCTATGTTGGTCTAGCGCTTGTTCTTTTTAATGAAATACTTGGCATATCAAAAGTTTTTGTTTAAAAGCATCTTTTGAGCTTATCAGGTCTTAACTGTAAAAATTGCTTGGGGACAAGCAAACTAAAGGTGGAATCTTGTGATAAGCCTTAGTCATCCAGGTCGGCCGGATTCGGTTTCGGTGCCCCGGGTCCAATTGTAATTATTCCATCATCAGTCCCCACCCTCTGTGTAACACCCCGTGTTACGGCCCCTAAAACCAATTAATCATTTAATCAATTACCCAAAAGAAACGACTAAATTCCAATAATTAATTAAGAAAAGGCCCACCATAGTCCATGGGCCCTAATCCCTAAACCCAATCCCCTAATTCTAGAAGGAATAGAACTAACACTAATTAGGGACTCTTAGTATATAAATAGGGGGCATAGGAGGCACCTAGAACCCACACCACAATAATCCCTCACCATACAAGAAGTTCCAAGAATCCCCCTAGGAGAAATCAAGAAAGAAGGAATCTTAAAGAAAGACCCTTCATAGCCAAGGAAATTAATTAAGGCTAAGAGGTAACCCATGTCTCAACAAAACCTATTTTTCCTTGCTATAATTATCTTCTTTGGCCCCCTCTCTATCCTTGTGTCTTGATGAATCGTTTATGATATTGATGATATGTTCTTGATGATTGTGGGATGATTTTATGTGTGATCTTGATGATCTTGATGATGATAAGAGGTTCTTGATGATTATGTGATGTTCTTGATGAATCTTTATGTTTTGATGAATTAAAGAAGAACTATGATTTTATTGATTTGAATATGATTAGAGCCCTAGGTTAAAATTGGGAATTTCGTATTGTGTTATTCTTGATATAATTAGGTGGGATTTCGCATGTTCGGGTGTTGATTATGTTTAGAAGTCATGATAGGATATGTGCTATGAGATTCTTGCTTTTGATCCATTAATTGTCTACGTGGTGTCATCAATTGCGTTTAAAAGTGTCTAAGCATGGTTTCGGGTTCCACAACGGATCCCAGGACGTTTATTTTGGTAAAAAGTCAGTGGGGGTAGGTGGGGGTAGGGGGACCCGCCACTTACCCGCTGCCCGAAAAGGGCGTCGCCGGCGGGCAGGCGACTGCCTGCCGGGCACCCGCTGCCCGGAGACTGGTCGCCGGCGGGTGGCCTTCCACCCACCGGCTACCCGCTGGAAATTGTCCACTTCGGGACTCCAGCTTCCCCGTTTGATGTTTCCCTGACCCTCGTGGTGTCCCAACGGACTCCGTTTATCGTGCCTAAGTCTAGTTTGATGTTTCGGGTACCGTTCGTATGATAAATGAGTCTTATATATCGCATGCTAGTTGAATTGGTACCCCGTTGGCCTAGGTGAAAGAAGTATGAACCCCTTAGGATTATTCCTAGTATGTGAATGACCACGCATAGGTTTCTTTATACGTTTTCTCCCCTTTCCCAATGTGCTAATATGAGTTGCATGTGCTTGCTATGTGTTATGTGTGCATGATACCCCAATTTGGTTGCGATCAAATTGGTTATTCCTGAGCTGCAGTTCAGAAGCTGGCTGCGGTCAGAATTACACTCTTGGGTTGCGGTCCACCGTTTGGTTGCGATCAAACGTTTTTACATGAGCTGCGGTTCATATTCCTGGCTGCGGTCAGATGATCACTTTTGGGCTGTGGTCCACCATTTGGTTGCGATCAAACATTTTACATGAGCTGCGGTTCATATTCCTGGCTGCGGTCAGATGACTACTCTTGGGCTGCGGTCCACTGTTTGGTTGCGATCAAACATTATGATGAGCTGCGGTTCATCGGTCGGTTGTGATCGACCCCTTCGTATTGCGATACGAGGCAGGGTGCTGCGGGGCCGCGTCAGAGCTATATGCGCTGACCCTCATGTATGGGCATGCGATTGATCCTGTGGCGCCACCAAAGTGTGCTTGTGTGTGATAAGATACGAATTGGGATGATGATATGAATGAGATGAAGTGAATCTGTGACTATAGGATATATGCTAGTATCTTTATATGCTTGATTATAACTGTTGAATGTGCTTATCCCTATCTGTCGAGTCTATTCTTGGTTTTAAAACTAGTGTCTCCTAAGTATATATCTTCCTGCTTCAAAATGGTTTTGGTATATCTATATATATCTATCTATAATGTATTTCAACGCGTTGGAGTGGGTTACCAGCATCTCTCGCTGAACAGATATATTTGGCTTTCAGGCACAGAGGAGTAGACACTGGAGCGCGCTAGAGATTTGGAGCGTAGAGTAGATAGTTTCCCTTTCGGCCTGCGTTCCATGCTTATGTATTCACATTATTGAGGATATTAGTTAGTTAGCCTGTGCACCTGAGTTCTCTAGCTCAGGTGTGGCATAGCACCCCGTACTCTACTACATTATGTTTTGGGATTTAACGAGAATTTACCTTTATTATATAAGTTTCAAAAGCTTTAAAATTTCGGGGTGTTACACTCTGAGTTGCGAGAAACCGTTAATGAAAAAGAGTATTCCGATGTCGACCAAAAATTGCATAAAAAAATAATCCTTGCTTGGGAAGAATTCTTATCGCGATAGGAGTTTGACCGCGACAAGCAGTCTGATAGTGTGTGAATTTCAAACCCATCTCATCCTTATCTCTTCACAAATCCCCATCCTACTACAACTCTTTCTCTAACCTATATAAATAGCCTTGAGACTCCCAACACCCATTCTACACTTAAAGGCCACATCACCTCTCTTCCCCATACACTCTTCCTCTTCCCCATACATATTTGAATTTCAAAATGTCTCCAAACCTTCCTCCTTTTTTCTTTCTCCCCCCCCCCCCCTATATAAAAACTTCATTCTCCTCCCATCCTCCTCACACCACCACTTCGGCTGAGAACCATCACCATCGGAAAAGACTCCGCCTCCGCCTTTGTCGAGTCCGACCCTAACTCCAAACCCGCAGCAACTCCCTCTTGGGTTAGTGGTCCTTCCCTCCTTCTTTAGAGTTTCCTACGAATTTTGCTTTATTCCTCCGGACTTGTTTTATGCATTTGGTCCCCTTTGATCCTTATGAATGCCTCTTAAATTCCATTAATCCTTTAGATCTCCCCATGTCAAGTGGCGAGACCATTCCCTTAGACCAATTTCCATCCCCTCCCACCAAGGTTACCGCCACTTTTGTTAGGCCTTAAGAGGTGCACCCACCCTATATGTTAGTCCCTACCGCTCTTCCGGTTCCGTTTCGCCTAGATCGTCATACCGAGCTCGACCCCACCATCCCACACCAACTCGGGGCCAAGCTAGATGACTACGAGATCTCCGTCGCGCAGTCTTTGGTTGGACTAACCGCTAAGGTTCGGGCTCCTCCTTCTAGGGGGGGGGGGGGCATATCAGAGCCCCCTTCTCCTAGCTTCTTTGGTGTCCACCTCACTTCCCTAAATATGGGGCCTGCTTTTCCACTCCATTCCTTCGTGATAAAGGTCTTGAACTACTACCACAGAGCTTCAGGCCAACTAGTCCCTAACTCCCATATGATACTAGTTTCTTTTATCATTAGGTACAACTAAGTGGGCATACCTCCTTCTGTTGACCTCTTCCACCTCATTTTCAATGTGGGCGGATCGTTGGCTACCCAAAGCAAGGGCTTTGTGTATTTTTTTTTTTTTTTTGCCCGAGCTAGGATGAAGGTCTTAGAAGACATAAAAGGCTTCAACAAACATTGGAAACCCAAATTCGTCTTTGTGTCTACCGGTCCGTCCCTTCCCTTCCAAGTACCTTGGGGCGGGTATTTTCGCAAGCATAGGAGCCTTGTGGATACGGCCGAGCTTGCTAACCACTTTAGGTTGCTTGTAGGCGAGGAAGGAGGCCACATTAGCACAGACACTTTGGTTACTAAGGAAGCTTTGACCGGGCTCGGTTTTAGATGACGTCCTCCTCCTCCTCCACGGGTCGTAGTGACAAAGCTCTCTTCGGGGGAAGAGGATGACCTCATCGAGTTGCACGAGCCCCCGTCGCCGACCTCCACTACCGACTCCGAGCACCATGGTTCAAACCTTGTTCACTCTTCTCTTCTCGTAATGGCTTCACGTTTGGTACTTAACTTTTGTTTGTAACAGATATGACCGAGTCGTGTGCAGACATCGTTCGTCGCTTGAAAGGTCGTGGTGCGACTCGGGTCCCCTCCTTGCGTAGTCGAGACACAAGGACGGGCGAGACTAGCTGAGCTCCTCTAGCCGAGTGAGAAAAAGGACGGGCAATGTAACACCCCCTAAAACCATGCTATTTAAAGCCTTAAACATGCAGATATCTTAAACCAAAACACCAAACACAACGGAAGACTGAAAGAGGAAATATATAAAACAAAGGAGACGGGGTGATATGCCACGTTCACCCAAGGGTGAACGCACATGCTAAATCTGCATTGTTTAAAACCTACAACCATCAAAACAAAGTACTAAATCTAGATTGGCTCACAGACCACAAAACATAAGAGGGGAGCTATACTTGCTGGCACTAAACCACGCACTCGTCTAAGCATCACCTGAAAGAAGCATATAAAACATGGGACGACGCCCGGTCAGTGAATAATGCTGGTAACACACCAATACATGTGAAATATCATACATAGATAAGGTATAAGTTTGTAAAGCCATTTTCGAAACGGAATACATATATATAAGTCCAAAACCAAGAGTAATAGTCAACACAAGACTCAACACTCTCAACAAGAACACGGGAACACATCCCAAGGCTACAAAGAACAACAACGACACACAAGAAGTCTCAAGGTATAATCTATCATCACACAATAGATTAATACCAGACATGCATAACTCAAAGGAATAAAGACACAACAAATGGCAACACATTCCTTTGTGACTACACACGTCACAAGAAGAGAAGTCACAATAATGGCTACACAAGCCCTCGTGACATCACCCATCACGAGTTGATATGCCTTCCTTATGCCCGGTTCCAACCTTATGGCTACCCCCAACCTTATGTCTAGTTCCAACCTTTACCTCCAGGACCCCTGTACACCAAGTCCAACCTTATTCCTCTGGGAATCGTAGTTCCCCCTCAAACAGTCCCTCCAACAGAACCACCAATTTCATAGTACACGAGGGTACCGATCACACACACGGCAACACATGCCTCGGCAACACATGCTTCTCCCATAAACACGTGAACCTTACACAAAGGTCACAACTCCATAATCACGTCATGGCCACCACGAGGACCACTGCAATACCTTGGTGACTAGTTCCCATACCACTAATCGTGCAATCCAGGTAAAGCCACACACACATCACACCACAACAGGAATCAATCAACGGATCACAACGGAGATATGAAACCATACTCAATCAAGGAATGGATCACAGTCCAACAACAACAACGATGAATAACACAAGTTATCATCAACCCATAAGAAGGTACGAACAACACACACGCTAGCATTTAAACACCGAACTAGCATGCTTATCAAACGGGTAAACCAAACGTAGTTCCGAAGAACACACAAGACCCATCACGGTTCAACGAAACACAATGTTGAACAATTAGCACGATTCAAGACACCAAAGACCTACATGGATTCCTACCATATAGTTCTAGACATACGAAACATCAAGAAGACGCTCAAATAGTTCCACAAAAGAACATCGGGAAGTCAAAAGACCAAATACCGAGTCAAAAGAATCACGGGAAACAAATCCCCCAACAACCACATATGGTACCCCGCGGGTGGACCCACGGGTAGGCCCCTACCCGCGGTTCCACCCGCGGATACATAACCCACAAGCAACCTGTACCCCGCGGGTGGGCGACGGGTGGACCTCCTACCCGCCGTTCCGCCTACGGGTACACACCTGTACCAAAATAAATCTCTTCAGGGATTTTCATCTCCAAACTCAAATTCAAGTCTAAAACATGCCAAATCTTACCAAATACAACAAAATGACTTGAATCAAAGGAATAGCCAAGCAATGACATACAAGAACCCTAAACACAAGCTCTAGATATGCATTTTTAGAAGACAATGCATAAACACTCACATTTCATAGCAAAACACATGTAGAATCCAAGAAATATTCATATAGGTAAGCAAAATAGATTTTGTCGAGCATGGGTTACCTCTTGAAGACAAAAACCTTCTCTTAACACCTCACCAAGCTCCTAACAAAGCTCACCTTCCAAACCCACTTCAAGAACACACCAAAAGATCATAAAGATTCTATCTTTAATAAAAGACACCTAAGAAAACACTAAAAACACAAGATGAACATGGATCTTACCCTCCTAGATGCCCAAATGTATGAAAGGTAGAATCTTGGAGACAACTCTTGAAGTTTTGGCAAGGCTTCAATCTTGGCTTGGAAGAAAAGCTATCTACGTTTTTAAAGAGAAGGTGGAGCTAAAATTTGGAAAGTGTAAGGAAAGAAATGAGGGTGTTCTTATTAGGTTAGCTTACAATACTAACACAAGGTGAAAGGTCAAGAATACCCTTACTAACATGAAGAGGTGTAAGGAAACAAGGGAACTCCTTGCAAAGCTCAAGGTACAACTTTGACTATGGGGTTGACTAGTCAATTACTAGTCCCCGACTATTGAATTTCAGGAATTTAAGGAATTAAATTACAAATTGAAATAGGATTAATTACTTAATTAATCCCTTAATTGAATTTGGATTTCGGGGTGTCACAGGCAAGACTAGCCGAGCTCCTCCAGCGACTCGGTCCCCTCCTTGCATAGTCGAGACATAAGGCCGAGGTCGGCCTCCAATATGACTGACCTCAGGCCTCCAGCTCTAGTCCCACCGCCGCCTGCTCAGACCGCGCCGCTGAGATGGTCCGTCGACCTTCCTCCCTCAACTTCACTCATTAGTGGGGACCTTCCCACCAAGGCCATAGCACGGAGCTTTCTCCTATCTCGAGATGCGAACTTGTGCGAGGGCCATGCTGATTTCCGCCCCATACTAGATGTATGTGCTTCCTTGTGGTTTGACATTACTACTTAACCATGTTTCTCACCTTGTGACTTTATGCAAGCCTTCATTCGCTGCGTTGCCATGGGAGAGTTTTGGGGACCATTCAGGCTCGTCTGGAGACCGAGACGAAAGCTTGCCTGGAGGTGGAGTCCAGGCTATAGGAGCTGAGGGCGACATGTAAGGACTGGGAGAACAAGTATGCCCAACTAGCTGCTTTACGTGTCCGAGATCATAAGGCGCATGAGGAAGCCCTTACCGTGATGTTGTTGCGCTACTAGAGCTCCAAGGCCTTCAAGAAGGACGTGAAAACATACATTGATGAGTACGTGGAGGAGGTCTTTGTGAACCTGACGGTCCCCACCGCTGGGAAGAAGTGTGTAGTCTTAGAGGGGATGATGATATATGATGTGGTGGAACACATTATGTAGCACGAGATCTACTCTATTCTCCACCGGAGGGATGAGACTTTTGACCACGAGGCATGGGGTCTTCCCGCCGAGCTTGCGAACCCCGAGCTTCCCACCTAACCTATGGAGGAAGTAGACGCTAGGACTCGTCCGACCTCACCTTGCAACTTGGCCACCGGTCTTCTTTTCTGTGCGGACTTGCTTCCAGACCTCTTGCATGGCCCCTAGACTGACACCCCTTTGGACCAGATTCATATTGGGCCGTTTGACGTGGATGACCCCGTTCAGACGGCCTAGGAAGGGGGGGGGGTGTGGGCTCACCTCGTAAGACTTAGTCGCTTTAGCTTTTCTTTGCTTGATTGTGCACGTTAAATACTTGATGATTTTTGCTTATCATGTTGCGCAAACATCTTATTCTATTTTGCTCAAACTACTTCTTTTGGTCAATGACATTGATGGTTTATTTATGATTTCCTCCTTTTGTTTTTGATATGCCTATTTTCCTTACATGAATGATACTTGAGGTCTATAACTCTTTACATCATCCTAGCTCGACTTCGGGGTCAAAAACCTTGCGCAATCTTGAGCTACTAGCATCAATTGGACTTAGAATTTAAGGTGGGGAGCCTTGCTAAGGTGTAAATAGGGTCCTTAGCACCGTTCAAACACTTAAGTTAGACTCCCAAATTAAATCTTGCCGTAGAGGCCGGCAAAAAATTGTCAAAGGGGTCGGCTTAGAGGTTTGGCCGAGCTCGGCGACCAATAGGACGGTTTGGGAGGTCGGGCCGACCTCCTCGAACATATTTGTTGTGTGTTTGTTTTTCACCTTTTTTTTATGTGTTGTGCTTATTTGCTTGTTTTTCGTGCTTAGCCATTAGGTCGAAGTACTCATGCCTTTGACCCGTAGCTCATCCGTTCAGCGATAGGCGAGGCCGGATCTCATATCGCCCATAGGGTATAGCGGTTTTAAGTCGAAGTCATTCGACTTTGGACCCAAAAGCTCTTCCGTTCGGCGGTAGGCAAGGTCAGAACTTGTATCGCCCCTTGGGCATTAGCGGTTTTAGGTCGAAGTCATTTGACTTTAGACCCAAAAGCTCTTTCGTTCGACGATAGGCGAGGTCGGACCTCGTATCGCCCCTAGGGCTTTAGCGGTTTTAGGTCGAAGTCATTCGACTTCAGACCCAAAAGCTCTTCCATTCGACGATGAGCGAGGTCGGACCTCATATCGTCCCTAGGGCATTAGTGATTTTAGGCCGAAGTCATTCGACTTTGAACCCAAGAGGTCAGCCTAGACCGCGACCGTGAGGTTGGCCGGATTTTTATTGGGCCCAACCTCCCACTCTCCCCCTTTCAAATAGTAGTAAAACAAGTACTTAGTGATATTTTGCTACTTTATTACGAAAATAAAATAAGCTTATTACGAAAATAAAATAAGCCTTAAGGGGTCAGACCACCTTACAAAGTTATGTTACTGGTAGTATCAGAGCAAGTGTTCTGAGTTCCACACCTTCTCTATCACTTTGCCTTTCTGTGTCTTCAATTTGTAGCTATTGGGATAGACCACGGTTGTAACTACATACGGACCTTCCAATATTTTTGAAAACTTACCCCATCTTGAGGTCGACTTGCTTCTCGCCTCCTAAGGACGTAGTCGTCGACCTGGAAGTGTCGGGGTCGGACTTGCTTGTCGTGGTATACCTTGAGTTGGCGTTGATAATTCTCCGCATGGACCATGGCGCCCTACCTCTTATCGTCGATGAGGTGGAGGTCGGCTCTATGGTGCCCGTTGATGAGGTCAGGGTCATTGTATCACCCCGAAATTTTTCAACTTTTAAGACTTATATAATAAAGGTAAATTCTCATTAAATCCCAAAACATAATATAAAGAGTACGGGGTGCTATGCCACACCTGAGCTAGAGAACTCAGGTGCACAGGCTAACTAACTAATATCATCAATAATGTAAATGCATAAGCGTGGCACGCAGGCCGAAAGGGAAACTATCTACTTCTACGCTCCAAGACTCTAGCGCGCTCCAGTGTCTACTCCTCTGTGCCTGAAAGCCAAATATATCTGTTCAGCGAGAGATGCTGGTAACCCACTCCAACGCGTTGAAATACAATACATATAGGCATATATATAGATATAAGAAAAACCATTTCGAAGCATGAAGATATATCCTAAGAGACTCTAGCTTTTAAAACAGGGAATAGACTCGACAGATAGGGATAAGCACAGTCAACAGTCATATAATTCACAAGCATCGACAGATAGAGATAAGCATAGCCAATAGTCATAACCAAGCATATACGGTTTACTAGCATGTATCCTATGGTCACACTTTCATAACCTTCGTAACATCAAACCATCCATATCTCGTCACATAGCACACTTTGATGGCGCCACAGGACCAATCGCATGCCCATACATGAGGGTCAGCGTATATAGCTCTGACACGGCCCCGCAGCACACTGCCCCATATCGCAACACGGAGGGGTCGATCGCAACCGACCGATGAACCGCAGCTCATCATAATGTTTGATCGCAACCAAACAGTGGACCGCAGCCCAAGAATAGTCATCTGACCGCAGCCAGGAATATGAACCGCAGCTCATGTAAAACGTTTGATCGCAACCAAATTGGGGTATCATGCACACATAACACATAGCAAGCACATGCAACCCACATTAACACATTGGGATAAGGGGAGAAAACGTATAACGAAACCTATGCGTGGTCATCCACATACTAGGAACAATCCTAAGGGGTTCATACTCCTTTCACCTAGGCCAACGGGATACCAATTCCACTAGCATGCAACATATATACATATATAAGACTCGTTTATCCTACGAATGGCACCCGAAACATCAAACTAGACATTAGGCACGATAAACGGGGTCCGTTGGGACACCACGGGGGTTGGGGAAACATCAAACGGGGAAGCCTGGATCCCGAGGTGGGAAAATTTCCAGCGGGTAGCCGGTGGGTGGAGGGCCACCCGTCGGCTGCCCGCCGGCGACAAGTCTCCGAGCAGCGGGTGCCCGGTGGGCAGTCGCCTGCCCGCCGGCTGCCAGCTGCCGGCGACGTTCATTCTGGCCGCGGGTAGATGGCGGGTCCCCTACCCCCACCTACCCGCCCACTGACTCTTTTTCACAAGTAACGCCCCGGGAACCTGTGTGGAACCCGAAACCATGCTTAGACACCTTTAAACGCAATTGATGACAACACGTAGACAATTAACGGATCAAAAGCAAGAAACATACGGCACATATCCTATCATGCTTTCTAAACATAATTAACACCCAAACATGCGAATTCCCACCCAATATATCAAGAATAACACCACACGAGTTTCACGATACATCCTAGGGCTCTAATTATATTTAAATCATCAAGAACGTAATTCATCCTTTAATCATCAAGAACCAATCCAATTTATCAAGAACATCACACAATCATTAGGAATCTAGGTTTATCAAGAATATCACTCAATCATCAAGAATCTCTTTCCATCATCAAGATTATCAAGATTACCTAAGAAATCATAACATCAATTATCAAGATCACACCATCAATATCATAGACGAATCATCAATACACAAGAATGTAGAGGGATGCCTAGAGGGAGATCATAGCTAAGAAAATAGGTTTTGTTGAGACATGGGTTACCTCTTAGCCTTAGTTGATTTCCTTGGCTATAAAGGGTCTTTCTCTAAGTCTTTCTTCTTTCTTGATTTCTCCTAGGGGAATTCTTGGAATTCCTTGTGTGGTGAGAGATTATTGTGGTGGGGGGGTTCTAGGTGCCTCCTATGTCCCCTATTTATATATCTAAGAGTCCTAATTAGGGCCCAATTACTATAGGCTTGCTAACTCTATTCCTTTTAGGACTAGGGGTTTGGTTTTTAGAGATGAGGGCCCACGGACTATGGTGGGCCTTTTCCTAATTAATTATTGTAATTTAATTCTTTCTTTGGATAATTGGTTAAGTGATTAATTGGTTTTAGGGGCCGTAACACGGGGTGTTACAGTCATATTCCTCGACTCGGCGGGATGGTATTACCACCTTGGTAGGGCCACTGGCTTCAAAGCCGTAAGACAATGCGAAGGGGGTTTCACTTGTGGCCTTCCTTGGGTGGTGCGATATGCCCATAAGATAGCATCTAGCTCCTCCACCCAAGCTCCTCCAGCTGCTTTTATGTTCTTTTCCAGACCATCCACTATGGTCCGGTTAACATTCTCCACTTGCCCGTTCGCTTGCGGGTAAGCTACCGCCACACGACAATGGTTGATACACCATTGGTCACAAAATTGCTTAAACTCCCTATTGTCGAAGTAGCGCCCGTTGTCGGAAATAATCTAAATTGGAACT
>NW_017617189.1:207500-312500 GCF_001879475.1 Ipomoea nil
TCATAATGTTTGATCGCAACCAAACAGTGGACAGCAGCCCAAGAGTGATCATATGACCGCAGCCAGGAATATGAACCGCAGCTCATGTAAAACGTTTGATCGCAACCAAACGGTGGACCGCAGCCCAAGAGTGTAATTCTGACCGCAGCCAGCTTCTGAACCGCAGCTCAGGAATAACCAATTTGATCGCAACCAAATTGGGGTATCATGCATGCATAACACATAGCAAGCACATGCAACCCACATTAACACATTGGGGAAAGGGAGAAAACGTATAATGAAACCTATGCGTGGTCATCCACATACTAGGATTAATCCTAAGGGGTTCATACTTCTTTCACCTAGGCCAACCGGATACCAATTCGACTAGCATGCGATATGTAAGAATCATTTATCCTACGAACGGTACCCGAAACATAAACTAGACTTAGGCACGATAAACGGGGTCCATTGGGACACCACGAGGGTCGGGGAAACATCAAACGGGGAAGCCGAAGTCCCAAGTTGGGCAAGTTCCAGCGGGTAGCCGGTGGGTGGAGGATCACCCGCCGGCTGCCCGCCGGCGATAAACCTCCGGGCAGCGGGTGCCCGGCGGGCAGTCGTCTGCCCGCCGGCTGCCCGCTGCCGGTGGCGTCGTATTTCGGGCAGCGGTTCCCCCTACCCCCCACTGACTCTTTATCAAAATAAACGTCCCGGGATCCTTCGTGGAACCCGAAACCATGCTTAGACACTTATAAACGCAATTGGTGACACCACGTAGACAATTAACGGATCAAAAGCAAGAATCATATAACACACATCCTATCATGATTTCTAAGTATAATCAACCCCCGAACATGCGAATTCCCACCCAAATAAATCAAGAATATCACAATACGAATATCACGATTCATCCTAAGGCTCTAATCATATTTAAATCATCAAGATCATAGTTCATCTTTTAACATCAAGAAACATCAAGATTTATCAAGAACATCACATAATCATCAAAAACCTCTTATCATCATCAAGATCATCAAGATCCCACATAAAATCATCTCACCAATTATCAAGATCATATCATCAATACCATAAACGATTCATCGAGACACAAGCATAGAGAAGAAGCCAAGGAAGGAGATTATAGCAAAGAAAATAGGTTTTGTTAAGACATGGGTTACCTCTTAGCCTTAATTAGAATCCTTGGCTATAAAGGGTCTTTCTCTAAGATCTTCTCTTCTTGATTTCTCCTATGGGAATTCTTGGGAATTCTTGTGTGGTGAAAGCTATTGAGGTGTGGGTTCTAGGTGCCTCCTATTGTAACACCCCGTGTTACGGCCTTCAATCCCGGATTAATTATTTAATTAATTCCGTTAATAATAATTAAAAAGGGATTTAATTTGGCTAGGATTCCCTTTAATTAATTAATGTGGTCCACCATGGATCGTGGACCCTTGCCTAGACTAGAGTCTTAAGCCTATTAGGAATAAAGAGAGTAAACCTTTTTACTAATGAGATTCTAATTAGGAGTCTTAGACCTAATTATCTATTAGAAATAAAGAAAGTAGCCCTTTACTATTCAGATCATGATTAGGATTCCCTTTAATTAATTAATATGGTCCACCATGGACCATGGACCCTTATCCCTAAACCAAGCCCTTAGTCCTATAAGGAATAGAATTAGTAAACACATACCATTCAGACCCTAATTAGGACTCCTAAATATATATATAAGGACATAGGAGGCACCTAGAAGTCACACCACAATAGATATCACCACACAAGAATTCCCAAGGGACTCCCCACCACCAAGCCTAGGGAGATCAAACGGATGGAAATCTTAGGGAAGAACCTTAATAGCCAAGGGAGGATTAATTAAGGCTAAGAGGTAACCCATGTCTCAACAAAACCTATTTTCTTCGCTACAATCTCCTTCCTTGGCCTCCTTCTATATGCTTGTGTCTTGATGAATTCCTCTATGCTACTTGTGATATATTCTTGATGATTGATAAGATGATTTATGTGTATTCTTGATAATCTTGATGATCTTGATGTTAAAAGGAGGTTCTTGATATTGATGTGATGATTGTTGACGAATCTTGATGATTCTTAATAAAATATGGTTTTGATGATTTGGGTGGGTTTAGAGCCCTAGGTTGGATTGGGAATTTGTGTTATGATGTTCTTGATATATATTTGGGTGGGAATTCGCATGTTCGGGTGTTGTTTATGTTTAAAAGTCGTAATAGAATGAGTTCTATGTGATTCTTGCTTTTGATCCATTAATTGCCTACGTGTTGTCAGTAATTGCGTTTTAAAGTGTCTAAGCATGGTTTCGGGTTCCACGAAGGTCCCCGGGAAGAAATTATGGTAAAAGAGTCAGTGGGGGGTAGGTGGGGGTGGGGGAACCCGCCACCTACCCGCTGTCCAGATATCACCGCCGGGCAGCGGGTAGCCGCCGGGCAGTTGTCTGCCCGCCGACAACCCGCTGCCGGAACAGTGAATTCCGGCGCGCAGCCGGCGGGTGACCCCCACCCACCGGCTACCCGTTGGACCCTACCCCACCCCGGGTCTTCGGCTTCCCCGTTTGATGTTCCCCACTCCCCATGGTGTCCCAACGGACCCCGTTTGTCGTGCTCAAGTCTAGTTTGATATTTCGGTTACCGTTCGTAGGATAAATGAGTCTTAGGAATTGCATGCTAGTTGAATTGGTAACCCGTTGACCTAGTGGAAGTTATTTGAACCCTTAGGACTATTCTTAGTATGTGGATGATCACACGTAAGTTTATTTATATGTCTTTCCCTTCCCTATGTGCTACTACGTGCTGCTATGTGTTATGTGATGCATGATGCCCCAATTTGGTTGCGATCAAATGGGATGTTCCTGAGCTGCGGTTCAGAAGTTGGCTGCGGTCAAATTGGTTACTTATGAACTGCGGTTCATTCTCCTGGCCGCGGTCAGTGATTCACTTCTTGGGCTGCGGTCCACATGGGCCTCGGTGCTATGACCCACCGAACCTGAACGCGCCAGGACGGTGTGTAGGGCCAATAAGCCGAGGAAGGCTGTAGTCTATGGATCCAAGTAATCGGGCGGTGTGTAGGGCTACGGCTGGCTGCGACCCACCGGGTGATGGGACGGCGGTGTGTAGGGCCATAGTCTCCGAGGATCTTCGCCCACCGACTGAGTATAGCTCCGCGGTGTGTCGGGCTTGATCCGCTATGGTCCACCGGACGTACCCATCGGCGGTGTGTAGGGTCGTAAGTCCCCCCTTGTAAAGGGGATCGCGGTCCACCGACTGGGTGCGTCAGCGGTGTGTCGAATCGTGATCCGACGTTGAGTTCGTCAGCGGTTCTCAAAGTGTTGGTTGCGATCAACTCCCCTCATACCGCGATACTGAGGTAGGGTGCTGCGGGGCCGTGTTAATGCTATAAGTTTTAACCCTCATGTTCGGGGCATGTGATTGGTCCCGTGGCGCCATCAAGGGTTATGTGCTATGAATGATGAATGAATATTGATATGACGGAATTGGAAAGTGAACTGTGACCTTGATGCGTATTCCTTATGATGTTATCTCTACTTAAACTGCTCATTACTGTTTGATGTGCTTGTCCCTATTTGCTGAGTCTATTCCTGGTTTTAAAGCTAGAGTCTCTTAAGTATATATCTTCCTGCTTCAAAATGATGTTCGTATATCTATATATATCTATCTATAATGTATTTCAACACGTTGGAGTTGGTTACCGGCATCATTCACTGAACAGATATATTTGGCTTTCAGGCACAGATGATTAGCTCCCAGAGCGCGCTAGAAGAGCTTGGAGTAGATAGATAGTTTTCCTTTTTGGCCTGCGTGCCACGATGATGTATTGAGGATAATTAGTTAGTTTAGCCTGTGCATCTGAATTCTCCAGCTCAGATGTGGCATAGCACCCCGCACCCTTATGTTTAGTAATACTCTGTTTTGGGATTTAATGAGAATTTACCTTTATTATATAAGTTTTAAAAGTTTCAAAATTTCGGGGTGTTACACCTATGCCCCCTATTTATATACCTAAGAGTCCCAATTAGGGTCTAAATACTATGGGCTTGCTAATTCTATTCCTTATAGGAGTAAGGAGTTGGTTTTAGGGGTGAGGGTCCATGGATTATGGTGGACCCTTTCTTAGTTGATTAATGGGTTTTTATTCTCTTTTTAGGGTAAGTGATTAAATAATTAGTTAGGGTTAGGGGTCGTAACACGGGGTGTTACAGTTGAGTCCTCACGTCATCCCGAACCAGCACTGAGCTGATTGCGACCTGCGAGATGTCCCAGTACAAATATAAGACCTCCCCCTTCTCTGGTTCGGTTAGTGGGGGTAAGGACATTAAGTAGGTTGTGAGGTCCTCGAAAGCCTTTTGGCACTCATCCGACTATTCAAACCCCTTGCTATTCTTAAGGACCCCAAATAAAGGCAAAGACCTCTCAGCCGACCTCGAAAGGAATCGACCAAGGGCCGCTAGCCGACCATTGAGGAGCGAGACCTCTCGGAGAAACCTCGAAGGTTCCATCTCCAATATGGCCTTGACCTTGTCGGGTTTGGGCTTAATGCCTTTTTTGGAGACCATGTAACCTAGAAATTTACCACCATGCACCCCAAATGTACACTTCTTAGGATTTAAACATAAATCAAACTGTTTCATTATGGAAAATACCTCAAACATGTCCTCTACGTAGGAGTCGGCCTCGAAGCTCTTCACTATCATGTCATCGACGTAGGCCTGCATATTCTGGCCAAGGACCCGCTTAAAGACCTTGGCGACCATCCTTTTGTACGTAGCACCCGAGTTTTTAAGCCCGAAGGCCAAAACACGGTAGCAAAAGACTCCTTCAGGGGTTGTAAATGCCGTCTTTTCTTCGTCATCTTCACGCATGAAGATTTGGTGGTACCTACAGAAAGCGTCTAAGAAACTCATGAGTGCACAGCCCGCTGTCTCATCTACGAGTTGATCAATATTGGGTAATGGGAAAGGGTCCATCAGGCACGCCTTGTTGAGGTCGGTGTAGTCCACACACATCCTCCAAGTGGGTGGTTTGGGTGCGAGGGCCACATTCGCGAGCCACTCGGGGAATAGGACCTCCCTTATGTGCCCTATTTCGAGGAGGGTGTTAACTTCCTTTCTTCACGAATTCTCACATCTCCGCGAAGAGGTACCTTTTTCATTGTTGAACCGATTTGGTTGTGGGGTCTACCACCAATTTGTGGGTGATGACCTCTCGATTGAGGCCTGACTTGTCTTCGGGGCTCCATGCGAATATTTCTTTGTAGCTACAGATGACCTCAATGATCTGACCTCGGAGATCAGTCGGGAGCCCCGTTCCCACATTTACCACCCTATCGAGCCGGCTGAAATCTAGCACCACCTCTTCGGTTTGGACTATGGGCTCAACTCGGGATCGTTTCTCCTCCTCTTGATGTGCCTTCTCAGCTATGATGTGGACCAAGAGGTATCTCTTCCCGATTTGGCGGCAAGCCCTCAAGTAATAGCTACGGCTGATCTTTTGGTCCCCTCGAGCAACACCAACTCCTGTTGGGGTGGGGAATTTGAGGCATAGATGCTCCATAGAGATTATGCACCTGAGGTCTTCCAAGGCGGGTCGGCCAAGGATGATATTATGGGCATAACTGATCTTCATTACTACGAATTCTACCTCTCACCCCTTGACGTGGGGTGAAGTGCCGACCTCTGCCTCCGGGTTGATTGAACCCTCCGTCTCTTTGGAGTCCCTGGTGAAGCCAGATAATAGGGTCTTCACCTATCCAAGCTGTTTCCTTGACAATCCCAGCTGCATGAAAGTGTCATAGTACATGACATTCACGGAGCTTCCAGTATCTATCAATACTCGGTGGATGATAACGTCATTGATCTCTACCTTTTTTACCAGAACATCTCGATGCCGAAGGGGACAATCTGGGAGGTCATCGTCGCTGAACGTGACGGGCTCCCTCATTGGTCTTTTATCATGTGGGGGTCAGACAACCTCTCTTACATAGAGGCTCCGCACCCACTTCTTCCTTTCGACCGATGTGTCTCCTCCTTCGAGACCACCAAAGATCACGCTGAGCGCCTACTCCTTTGGTGGGTTGTCTAACTTCTTTTCCTCTTCTTCGGTGAGCTGGTCGAGCTCCCTCTTGCGTGCTCCAGAGGTGGATGGTTCGGAACCACCCTGCTTCTTCCAAACGTTGCTGGGGCCTTGACCTTGTCATGGTCTTTTCACTAACTGACCAAGGTATCCTTGTTGGATGAGCTCCTCGATTTTCCTCTTGAGGACCATACACTCCTCCGTATCATGCCCTGGTTGATGGTGGAAGCGGCAATACTTGTCGGGGTCAGCCTTGGTGGATATTTTCATACATTCTCTAGGATACTCTACGATACCCATATCTTCCGCATGGTCTAGGATAGTGCTCACGGACTATGTCAATGGGGTCAAGCATCGTAGCAGAGCTAGCCGAGGTCCTTGCTCACAGCGTGGTGCTCTTGGCACACGGCGGTCTTACTAGGGTTAGGGTTCTTTGTCTCTTCGACTACGACCTCCTATTCATCTTTCTTCTTCCTCTCTGCCATTTTGGCATTGGCAAATCTGGTTGCACTGTCCATCAGCTCCGTGTATGTCTTCAGCTCGTACTGGATGAGGTCGCGGTGGAATACACTAGATCTAAGGTTGTTTGTGAAGACCGGGATGGCCGACTTGTCATCGAGGTTGGCAACCCCCATCGCCTCCCTCTTCCATTTGTTCAAGTACTCCGCCAGGGTTTCTATGCTCTTTTGCTTTTGGTAGCATAGGTCCGCGAACTGCTTCTTCCTTTGCATGCTGCTGGCAAAGTAAGATAAAAACCTTTTAGTTAGGGCGGCGAAGGTGGAGATGGACCCCTACAACAAGGACCCAAACCAATCCTGGTCCTGACCGTCCAAGGTCATAAAGAAACCCCGACACATGAAGGAAACATTGGCTCTAGTCATCATCATGGCGGCTTTGTATTTGGTAAGGTGACCTCGCGGATCTGCCAACCCCGTGTAGGCTTTGATGGTCACGAAGCGAAAGTCCTTTGGCAAGGGCTCGGCCATGAAGTGTTTAGTGAATGGGGTAGATAAGGTATCCTGGGGCTCCGGTGTGACACCCCGTAAAAATTTATTCCATTATTTAACCTTGCAAAATATTTCTTTAAGGAATTTATTCCTAGCCCAATTTTATGTGACATAAATATTTCATATCCCTTGTAATTAGAAGCCCAATTCCTTGAATTCTTATAAATATTTAAATTCCCTAATGAGCCAATTAGCTATGGACTATTATATTCTTGTACCAAAATCATTATCTAACCCTATAGCCCAATCTATACAATATAAATAATTATTATTGACCCATATGGTATGAAGCCCAACCCTGTAATATTTTGCCCTATTCACTCATTAAGTATCTAATCATTACATTTGGCCTCCTCACCACTCCACTCAACCATTCACGACATTTCCCCACCCTAATCACTAAGAAAACTTCTATCTCCTTCCTCAAAAGAAATCCCTGCAAGTTTTGTCTTTGAACCATTTCCATTTACAAGACTTGGTAAGAATCTCCTTCCTTACTCATTTCCTTTCATCATCTCAATATTTTCTCTATATGTTCATTCTATTTTGGGATTTTGGGGTTGTAGAAGATCAAGGTGGTGTTGAACTCCTAGGGTGAGATTGCTTGGAGGTTTGAGGTGATTTGATAGCTTAAAAAGGTAAACTCCATGTCCATCAAAACCTATTTTCCAATGTATATATGTGTGCTTGATGTCTGGAAATCCCTGAGCATGTTTCAAGTGTTTATCCTTGATAAATGTCTGATTCTTGATGAGTTCTTGCGTTATTATTGAGCTATGTCCCTCATTCTTGAACCCTTATGATCTTGTTTGTATTTTGGTCTTGTATTAAGAGATTCCTGAGGTTGTTTTGACTATTGTGTTGAAGAATTGTGTTCACTATCTGTAGAACTGAGCTTCTATTTCGTTGTTCTGTTTTGACATAGCAGGGGGTTTCAGCGAGTGCTAGGAACCCATTGAACAGACCCACCAGTTATGTCATGGGACTGGTCAGCGGGTGGATAGTACCCGCCAGTTCCAGATCAGCAGGTACTTCCTACCCATTGATCAATCCTGATGATCACTGTGTTGATTCTTTCCAGTGCATTTTCTTTGGTGCATTGTTGGTCATCCTTTGGTGCATTGTTGAGTAATTTCAGTATGTTGTGTATCTTTTGGTCCCGATTATTGATCATTGTTCTACCTTAAATCCTAATCCTTTAATATCCATTTGGCTTGTGTAGTACATGTGCTTATGTGTGTGTGTGTGTGTGTGTGTGTGTGTGTGTGTATATATATATATATATATAGGGTGGCCTTCAAGTAGGAACCACTCAATAGGTGAGAACATAAGAACCCATCCCAACCTTTGGATCTAAGTCAATTAATTATTAATATAAAAAAAATTAAAAAGGATATTAGGGTAATTTTAGCCCCCAATAATTACTAATTAAATAATAAATTAGATTTCATCCCTAGAATTTAGGAAAACAAGAAGGACTCCACTTGGACTCCAATTCTAAGATCGCCAAATCCGCTCCAAGGCTCTCCTCGAACAACGCCTGCGAATTATGACAGTCGCGTGCATCCAGCAACCGCAAACTTCGTGAAACGAACAAGAAACTCCCCGGAGAGAATGGCGGCAACAAAAAACCACGAAAGTAAGTCCACTGAACCAATGTCCGACCGTGTTTGTCATTCGATTTTAGAATTCAATTGAATTTGGAATGCTGGGTTCTGTCATGCAACCAAGAAGAATATTAAAACCCACGCTGTTGTTTGCAATTGCATACGGAACATGATGACTTTGCCTTCACCTGTGTCGCACAATGTAATGGTGGGCAACGGCACACCCTCTCGCACTAAAGTGCACAGACAGAACTTGGCATCCCCAGTTGTGTGCACGCAAATTTTAAAGTACATATCTGGTGCAAATTTTAATGTACATATCCCCAGTTGTGTGCATGCCAACTGGGTCTGCCATCTTGATTAACACAGGCAAATTTGCGGTTATGGCACCCTCTCTGACGTTGAAGTGCACAGACACGCCAGATTATCTGTCACAAATAAATGAGAGTGCACCTACGGAAACCACGTGTGCACAGACATCCGAACGTAAGTGCACATACTGAATCACAATAGTGGAGCATACCTGGGACCTTTTACAAACCCTAATATCCGTAGCCGTGATGAGCATGTGTGCACCTACGCGTTGATGAATGTGCCAAACAGGCTTGCGTAACACAGTGCGACTGCACATCGGTTATAATCTTAGTGCCATACGGGTTAACTACATATTGAACTAATAATTTCTCAACGCTCCACAGGTAAAGACGTTTCAATAGGGAGTTCAACAGGGTGTTTGATGAATATCTCTCCCAAGTCAATGAAGTACTTGACTCTAGAGTGTGAAGAGGCAAAAAAACCTTTTGTGGGTCAGCGGTTCACTAGTTTGGAAGCAGGAATTGAGTTCTACACAACTTACGCAACTATTACTGGATTTGATGTGTGGCGCGCGACCGAGAAAAATGAACATGTGTGCACTACAATTTTTTACACATTCTTTATTATTCTATTTGTGCATCAATAATTAACTACCAACTTGATTTTACATAGTCATATATGTGTTGGGGTGAATTTGTGAAAAACAAACTGTTTGAGATTGTGTGTTTCAAGAAGATATAGTACAAGGCGTTGTGCACCTGAGGTAAACTGCGTGTGCCATAATAGACTAACAACTTGATTTAACATAGTCATATACTATACAGACACCATGATAGCCGTCATTGGCTACTTCGTCCAAAAACCAAAACCCACACGCCGAGAAGCGTGACTAATTGAATGAACCCATGTGCTGCAATTGTGCGCCTGAGAACAATAGTGTGTGCCTGACAGAGTTACTGCACTACAGTTTTTTACACATTCTTTATTATTATAGTTGTGTATGAATAATCGACTTATGGAGACAGATACATGTTGGGGTGAATTGTTGGAAAACAAACTTCTAGAGATTATGTGTTTCTAGAAGATATAGAAGATGGGAGTGTGCACCTGTGGGAATCTGAGTATGTCGTAATGTATGATTTTCGCGTGGGGATATACAGAATGCATTGGCTGCCATTGTGCACTTGTGAACAATAGTGTGTGCATGAAAGTGTTACTACACTATAGTTTTAAAAAAATTATTTATTATTCTATTCGAGTATGAATATAGACTAACAACATGATTTAACATAGCCACATACGGGTTGGGGCCAATTCTAGAAAAACAAACTTCTGGAGATTGAGTTTTTCCAAAAGATATAGTACAGCGCATTGTGCACCTGGGTGATCTGAGCGTGCCAAAGACGGCTGACATCAGCGTGAGCACGTAATTATTGGTGTGTGTGCACGTTTAATTATATATATAACATCTGAGTAAGCATATAGGCCAAAACCTTCCACCAAACGACCACAAGCACCATTTTTTTTTGGGTATACCCAAGGTTTCCACCGTCGGACACAGTGACTAATCCCCTCGCTAAATTGTAGGCACATCTTTTGGGTGGGACAACTGGCCTGGAGATTTTAGGCTGCTCCATTCCCAAAGTCAAGGATCGAACCTTTAACCTTTGGTTGAGGATGGATGCGTCCCTTCCACTCAACCACACCCTCCAGCACCATTGATGGATGACCACAAGCACTATTGATTAAGACAAAATGTGCCAAATCAAAAAAAAAGATTAGGTACGTAATATCATAATAAGAATACAAGTCTGTACCCAAATGAACAAAATTAAAATACTGATGAACTAGCTACAAATGATTAATCGTATTTATCTTTGACCCCGGTGTCACGGTATTCTACCGCAATTCGAATGTTCTTGGAATGGTGTATGTTTAACTCAGCAAGCAAAATTTGACACATATAACTCTCCCTCAACAAATCAAGGCACCTACTATCACCCTTGTGCAACACACAATCTCCTGCATTCACTGATTGCCCCAAAAAGGTCTACATGTGCCACATCGCAAAGATTCTTCAATCCACTTTGTTATGTGCATCACGCCAACGCATCTGCATCCTTCTAGGGATAATCCTCCGGGTACAACAACCCCATACCATTCATCAACCACATCATCAAGGAACATAGACGTCAAATCTTTCTAACAAAGGGCGTACAACGATAGAAAATATTAGAAATCGAATGACCAACAAAATCAAACATAAAGGAAAAGTATATGTGTATAAACAGACGTAAATCAATTGTGTGTGTACTTAGGTAGAACTGTGTGTGCCATAATGTGTAACAATACTGTTTGAAAGAATAGACGAAAGCCAGGTTGATGTGATAAACTAGGGTGTGCACATATGTTACTCTGTGTGTGCCATAACGTGCAGAATTAATTTGTGTATGAAAAATGAAAACACAGTTCCAGATTCAAACACAAAAAAATATCAAGCATCAAAACTACTAACATAAACAAAAAAACATAACAAATGATACTCCCATCAAACCCCAAGAATCCACAAAAATACAAAACAAAAAATAGAGCATATATAACTGCACAGACAATCCAACAAAAATGCACACAACATAAGAAATTAGATACCACTGATAAATAAACAACGTAGAAGAACACCAAATTAATTATTCGCGGTACACACGACCTGGAAAATTGAGTTCTCACTACACTAAACTTGCAAAGAACATATGGAAATGCAGGGCATATAACACTAACACTAACCAAAACTCAAGACCTATAATCAGATTGAGGATACCATAAAAATCGAATCTTTATAGCAGTGAAGTGGATAAAAATTAGTTAATTAAGCATTTCAAGAAACACCCAAGTCTCAAACTTGTCCACAGAAAGGCATAGCAAAATTGGTTCAACTCCCAAAATTCTGTAAGCATATATACACAACAGTAGCTTTCTAGATAATATGCAGTGCAACCCAGGCTAGAAAATATCACCAAAAGAATTCATAGCAATTTAATATCCGTCCAGTTTAAGGATTAGCTATGTCTAATAACAAAAAAAATTAAAAAGAAACCCAACAAATCTACAACTAATATAAGATTAAATATGCACATAAATCGTGCAGCAATTCAAACCTTAAAAAACAAAAACAAAAAAAAAAACAAAAAAAAAAAAAAGCAAACCCACCTTGAGCAGCGGACGAGGTCGTCGCCGGACGGAGGCGCTTAGGGTTCTGATCATCACCGCCGGTCATCTCAGATGGAAACTCAAGCACAGACGATGAAGTGATTACTGGCGTAAAGAATGGAGAAGCGAGAGACAACAAGCGTGAGGAGGATGGAGTCTACGACACAGTCAAAGCTATGGTGAACAACTCAAGCCAGAATGCGAAGAATGAGCGACAAATCCTACCCTTTCACGCATGCACTGGTTTGAGTTACTAAAATACCCCTGGACGCCCAAAAATAAAACTCAACCACTGTTACAATATTAATTACATCATATTAAACATGCACCCTAGACTTAATAAAATAAAGGGTTTAGATTAGTTCTTAAGTTCCTACCTATTGAATGGTTCCTATATGATTCTTATTCTATATATATATATATATATATATATATATATATATATATATATATATATATATATATATATATATATATATATATATATATATACACTTCTTTGAATATATATTGTATAATTAAGATTGGTGGAATTGTATCGGTGGCTAGGAGCTTTGACTCCATTTGTATCGATGGCGAGAGCTTCGGCTCCACTTAGTGGATATTGTTGGACTGGCGTACAGTTTGGCTTGGTGTAAAGGTTGAATTGGAGTAAAGGTTGGATATTGTATTATATTGAATTTGATATTGATATATATGATTCATTGGCTATGTACATATATACCACTGTGCTTGTTGTTGCATTTTATTCTTGGAAACCTTATGATGAGTGACTTGATTATTCCTGTTGTTGGTCTATGAACTTGAGTTGAGTTGTCTTTATTGAAATGAGTCTAGTGCTCCCAGAATTTGATTATTATTGATTGAGTACCTATTCTTTGGAATCCTTCAGCTGAGTTCGTTGGTGTGATATATATATATATATATATATATATATATATATATATATATATATATATATATATATATATATGTAGTTATACCGTTGCAAAACCTATTTTGATATAAAAGTATACTTATGTATCTTTACATGTTGGAGTGGTTTTACTTAGCATTATCGCTAATTTTTGTAAAATGATTTCAGGTTGGCTTAGAGATGTCTCCGAGAGTGCGCTGTATAATATGGATAGTTTAGTAGATTGGAGTAGAACATAGATTGTTCTATAGTTTGTTGTATGAAACCTTGTATTGAATTTGTAGTTAGAACCTTTGTAAGCCTGTGCATTTGGGGTTAGAGTAACCTAAGTGTGGCATAACACCCCATTTGAGTTTGTATTTTGAATTTGCTTCCGCATTTCTATATCTTTTTGTATCTAGAATTTGGGGGTGTTACATCCGGTGACTCATCCCGTGCCTTGATCTTGTGCTAGAGCTCATCCATTCATCTTCGCAATTGTTCCACCTCGCCGCGATGGGAGCTTTGAGGTCGGCTACTAGTCTCACCCGAGCGCTCCATTCGCGTGGTTTGCTCTCGGCGCGACAGAGCTCGAGGTCCATGGCTTAGGGACCTTCGTAAAAGTGATGACTCCGTAGGCTGATCATTCACGGTCGGTCTCGGCCCTAGACAGTCCCGAGCCGACAATCGAGGGCCCAATCGTCCTAAGGCGGACTTGGTGCGGGTTAGCCGAGCTCTTCTTTCCTCTCGGTCTTCACGCCGACCTCTGCTAGTTTCACCTCCCTCTTGTCTATCGAGGGCCGAGGTGAATTGACCTCTCCGTCCACTGGGCCTCTGGTACAGGTGGCATGCGAGTGCATGGACCAGCATGATTGGGATGGGAGGTTGAAACACCTCCCTAAATCCCTTCAACAAGGCGGGTTAACGTGGCGGCGGCTTGTTAGATGGCAACCACACCCTCTTGAAAGCCTGGGATCTGAGGTGGGACTGGGGGAGCCAACCCGCCGCGATGGTTGTCGTTGATTCAATCCCTAAGGTCCCTCGTCGACCCCACGAGTAGTGTTTGCAGACTAGCTCATGCCCCGTTGGGGTCGTTTGCATGAGAGGGGTTGTGCGTATCATGAGAATTACGGGTGTTTGATCCTAATCTTGTCATAGCTAGGGATTAATAGCATGCTCGAGCCTGACGTCGAGCTCTTAATGAAAACACCAATGATGGAGAAAATTAACGCGGGGGTCCGAATTAATTAACTTGATTAAATTAAGGAATTATGACAAGCATAGGAATGAACGAATGTAAATGATGAATATAGTGATAATAAGGAACTATTATTGATTGAATATAAGTCATGGGGACCACTGTCGTATTAATCGAGTGTGAAATGCTATTACAAATATAGGGATTGTGTAATAACAAGACAAAGTGGAAGATGAAGACAAGTTATGTCTCAATAGGACATGAATGAGGGTTTTTATACCCAACTTCGCCATAACAACCCTGGAGTAAATGGTGGGGGGGGGGGGGGGGGTCATCTCAACCGCCTTGGACCGCAACTGGCGCCGCAAGACCCGGACAATGCGAAGACCTCACCACTCGGCTGAGCACGGAGCTCGATCGAGTGACGAACGCGGCCGTGGGTTGACCTTGGCTCATGTGGTCTTCTTTGGCCGACCCTGTGACCAAGTGCTCGGCCAGGTTCGATTTCGGTGCCCTGGCTCCATTTGTAATTATTCCATCAATAGAAATGACCTATGAATTGAAAGTGCTTATAGATTGAAGACTCACTCCAACTTATTGACATGAGAACAACAACGTACATAAATCTGTAATATTTATTTCAACTCGTAATAGTTAGTAAACAAAAGTATTTTTAACAAAAGTATTTTTTAAAAATTAATTGTAATTAAGTAAAGCGTCAAGGCTCCTCTTGCTTTCCCATTCAACGTGGGTAGGGTCGTTAACTAAGTTGTTAGTATATACGTGTTTTATTTATTTATTTTTATATAATTTATATGTCATACTATTAGATTAGTTTTAAAATTTTTATCATGATGTAATGACTATTTTGTATTGTGAGACTACAAATTATAAACTTTTATTTATAACTTTTAAGATTTTTAAATTTTACTAAAATATTTCGGTGAACCAAAAATAAATAAATTAAAAGTCGATTCGGTTAATTCGAAAATAGAAAATTCAATTCGGTTAACGGTTAAGTTATTTTGTAAATTCGGTTAATTTGAATAGGTTATTAATTGAATTAACTGAATGTACATCCCTAAATGTCGGCATATCTACACCGAATGAAAATAAACAAATGAAAGAGAAGCATATAAAAAACTAGAAAAAAGCCTCAATACTCTGTTTCATTTTCTAAGATGTGGGATCCAATGCAAAGGGAGCCTATATCCAAGCCACCCTCTAGCTAGGGTTCATACCCTCAAATAAATAAATTCTGAGCCAATAGGGTAATGGTTCATGACTCCTAAGTCCTAACCATCCAATATGTACTTATATTTGTTTTTTGTTGAATATATTTAACTTTGTATATAAGAGTACCATCATCCGTTGGAGATTTTTTTTTAAGTTTTTTCTAGTCACCTAGGAAGTACGGAGTGAGAAAACGAGAGGAAAAAAAAATCACAATAAAAAAGAAAAAAGAAAAAAAGAGAGAGGATAGTTTAAGCTTTGTTTTTTTGTTTTTTTTTTTTTTTCGTGGGACCCAAAAAAATAATAATATTGTAAATGTAATTTTTTTTTACTTTCCTCCATTCTCTCCCTTCCAACTCATGCCCTCTCTCTTTTATGTGTACATAAAAATTCAAAACAAACCCTAATAAGGTTGTTCTCATATCAATTTTGACATAGAAATTTTTATAAGGTCTTAATAAACTTAATACTTTAAACTCTCACAGAATCACAATCACCTCCTTCTTGACAGAATTGAACAACGGGAAATATATATGTGTGTGTGTAAAATGGCAAAATACAATAGTTGTGGGTGAGATGGAAAGTGGGCCATGCAAAATGCAAATGGAAATAGAAAAAGATTGTAAAGGATGGAAGAGGTAGAGAAATGAAATGAAATGAAATGAAGTGACAAGTAAGTGGTGAAAGGTACATCCACAATCCAGATCTAATGATTCCAAAAAGGGTCCAATTGACTTAGACAATAGACAATATACAATAGACAATAGACAAAAAGGGTAGTTCAAGTGGGGGGTGAAATCAAAGTGCAAGGAACATACATAAATATAATGCCCCATCCTGTCCCTCATTTTTATCTTGTCTTTCTGCCGAAAGATAGTTTTTATTTATTTATTTTTTTTTTTTTTGTTCTTTCTTTTTAAAATTTATATGTTGTACATGACTCTTGCTGTATCTGCTACTAGTTTGCCTAATTGCCTTACCTCTCCCACGGATCGTTATGCTATGGAATCGTGCCCACCTTGTATATTGTAGATCCATAATTTTTATACTGTAAATTCATAAAATCTATACTTTAGATTCATAATTTTTAAATCATAGATTCATAATTTCTATACAGTAGATTTATAATTCCTATACTGTTATACGGTGGATGGGTACGGTTCTATATCTATAATTTCTATACTGTAGATCCATAATTTCTATACTGTAAATTCATAAAATCTATACTTTAGATTCATAATTTTTAAACCGTAGATTCATAATTTCTATACTGTAGATTCATAATTTCTAAACTGTATAGTTATCAAATTATGAACATATAGTTCTGTGATTTGTGAAAACAGAGTTCAACAATTGGGAATATGAACATATAACTTTATAATTATGAACATATAGCTCTATAATTATGAATCCACAGTATAGAAATTATGAATCTACAATATAGAAATTATGGATATGGAACCGTGCCCACCTTGCAAGGTGAGCACGTTTCTTGCTCCTCTCCCACCCCACCAAACACACACATATTCCTTTTACAATACAAATATTACAAAATTTTGTATATAATTACTCCAAAAAAGAAAAGGGAAAATGGTTAAATAGGTCCTTGAACTTTACTCAAAAGTGTAATTAGTCCTCTGAACTTTTAAAAAGTACAATTAAACACTCAAACTTACATTTTGGTGCATCTAAACCTAATAACCGGTTATCGATCATTAAGGCTCCAGAATAATTTCGGCGACTAAAATTTTTTTTGACTTTTCAAATTAGAAAATAAAATTCTGACAACCGTGACCGGTTATCTTCTTCACTAGAGAAGGTGACTGGACATGCTGCCTTATCTAGTGGAGAAGACAACCAGTTTGGTTGCCTTCTCCACCAAAGAACACAACCAGCTGATCATGTTCTCTAATGTAGAAGGCCACCAACAATTTAATTGTTTCCATGGGCATGAAAAGTGGTCAACGGCAGTCAACATCGAGATTATCAGTAAACCGATATTATTTGACCTCATTTTGACAAGCTTGAGTGTTTAATTACATTTTTTAAAGTTCAGGAACCTAATTGCAGTTTTGAGTAAAATTTAATGATCTATTTGATCTTTTTCGCAAAAGAAAATGACAAGTGTACTCTTTTAGTGAAATAAATTGAAACAAATAAAAAGAGAAAAGAGTTAATAGACCCTCGAAAAGTCAATTAGTCCCCATAAAATTTTTAATGGTGCAATTACACTATCAACAATTTATTTTGTTAAAATGAAGCCCAAAAATTGATTCATAGGTCATTCGAGTTCCGACAACCTGCCAGCAAGATTTTAACGAAATTTCATAAAACAAAGTGACCTGTTATCATCTTCTCGATCCCATTAAAATTAGCTAAAATGTATGAAAGAAACTAGCTAACCCCAACAATAGTTGACTTAAAATTAGCATTTTGGAGATGTTGAACGGAAGTCCAATAATAATACTGGGAATCAAACTATACAAGTTGCCAAGTGCTGCAAAATTGCAGCCTATCCCACTGGACTTCTCTATTCCATGTAAGAAGCTAAGCAAAAGAAAAAGGTTAAAATATATGAGCCATTACACATTTATACTTTGAGAGAATGGTCCCGGGGTACATTATATTCCTTCCCCATCTCAATATTCTCTTGACCAAGTGTTTTTTGTTCCCCAGCATCAAAGCTAGCATGGACACTGTATAGCACATACACAATCACTGCAAGGCCCGAAAAGAATCCGAACCGGATATAGGATGGCCGGTCAAGGGAACCCAACAGGAATATATTGAGGAAGATGGACATGGATGGAATCCATGGCATCAATGGGACACCCCACAGCTCGGGTTTCTTCGCCTGGGGCACCATATACTGGAATAGCTGGAGAATGGCGATGGCGATGAGGGTGCAACCGCCCAGCACCAAGGCCTTCGCCTTGCCTGGCGGTGCGCAGTGCCACAGCAGCGTGAACAAGACCGAAGTGAGGGTGAAGCAGAAGAGGTAAGACAGGGTTGGCCACGGATTGGTTGATCCCACCGTGACATAGCGCTTGTAGATCACCGCATTTGCGACCATGTAGAACACGAAGAGGGTGCCGATTGTCACCAGGTTCAAGAGGATTTGTAAATCAGTGAAAAGCGCAATGGCTGCAGTGAAGATCCCTGGAAAAAAACAAAAAAGTTAGTCCAACAGAGGCAAATGAATTTAGCATGAATCTCAATTCATTACTCATTAGAGTCACTTCAATCACTACTTTAAGTCCACTAAAGCATGCAAGAGTTGGTGTCCAATCTGGTGTTGATCACCACATCTTTGAAAGGAATCTTTCAAAGAGCTGATCAAAGATTGATTCAAGATCATTGTCAAAAAGCCATTAAGTCATAAGTTCCATTTTATCATTATTCCATTTCCACTAACTGTTATACAATATTAATTAGGAATAAGAATTCTAGACTGGTTCTCTAACTTCACAACACCAAAAAAATAAAGAGGATCATGTGCCAGAATCAGTTCATGCCCATGAGGTATATCTACCTTTAATTTCTTTAACCTAAAAATGCTTTACTACTGTAACTCTTTACAATTATCACCATCAATGTGGGTAGCAAAGATACCCGCATAATTCTTTACGCGTTTGATGATTGGCCTTACCAAAGGTTTTAACTAGATCCTCAACTGGAAACTTACAGATTCCACCTTTTGCCTAAAAAGGAAACTATACAAGACTAACTACTATCAACATAATGCACACCATTTAGAGGCCTTTAAACCAGTTGACTAATTGAGTCACATCTCACGATTTACCTCCTTCACCAATCTACCGGACATAAGCGGTGAGAGGCCCTTAAGTTTATATTTCAAACTTATAATATGAAGTCACAGAAATATATACATAGATTAAAAAGACAAATACTATTCTTTGGTTATACCGGATAATATCAGCACTAACGCCAATAATATTGGAACGGCCCCGTACAAGTTTTAGGATTAGATCAGAACAAAAGTGGGTGCTCAAAAAAGTTTGATGGTTTGTGCATTTAAGCTGGGAATCAGATGGCCTCTAGTCTTTTTCACATGTTTATACCTTTAAATCCACGTTACATCTACAGCTATCTGTTTGTGACAGCCCACTTGTGTTTGCAACTATACATATTGACCTGAACTTGAAAATGGACAACCTTATCCAATGGTCCCCTGTAGAAATGTAGTAAAATCTCATTTGACTCCCCCAAAGGAATTCAACCCCTAGAGTAAGTCTTTATTCGTCAATCTTTACAAAAATCATAGGGTGGCCCCTACACGACCCCTAAAAGAAACCGAAAGAAAAAAACATCACTAAGGTCAATTGTTCTACCATCATTTTTATCCCATGTCATTGTTAAATGGTAGTACAATGACTTGACATAATTCTAAGGTTTTGTCCACAAGAGTCTACATATCCTATTGAAATCAAGAAAATACAATATCTCAGTATCTAACAGTCATCACCTTTGCATTTATAAGTGATGTTACACCCTCTTTGCCCCTCCACTCCCTATTGACCCCGTGACGTCAAAGGGGGATTCGAATAGATGAGAATGCAAACATCGTTTTCAATATTTATTAAATGCTCCCCTCTGATTCCGTTAGAGAAAATGAAAATTCTCATGATTTATGATTTTTTAGTATATTTTGACGGGAAAAGATGAACTTCAAACCGAAATTTATGGCTTGAAAAAAGGGGTAATAAGATGATGTATGATAATGAAAACAAAAGATTTATGGGCATTCCTAGAAGAGTAAAATGAGTGAGTGCAAAGCAAAGCTACAAGCCAAACCAAAACGGTTCAATGTGGACCCCACCCAAATGACAAAAACTGCAAACTGCAAAGGTTCATCCATAACCAAGAAACAAACAAGCACATCACTTCAATTAAACAGTAAGGTGTATGAAGACAACACTATTATTGTTATTATTATTATTATTATTATTATTATTATTATTATTATTATTATTATATTCTCCCTATGCCCCTACTCAAGATTTAACCGATGTTTGGTAGGATAGAATTGCAATTCTATTCCAACCAAATTCTATTGTATTTCTATTTCATTATTTGGTGAGGGAAAATTGCAATTCCACATCTCAGACCAAGGAATTACAATTCTAAGATAAATTGGATTTTCACAGCAAATTATTATTTTATCCTTTTTTTATTATTATTATACAAAAACATTTTAATCTTCATTCACTTATTCTCTTTCAATTCCCCAATCATTCTATTCTGGTATGGAATTAGAATTTCACAGTAAATTACTGTTTTGCCCTTTTATGATTATCATAAAAAGACATGAGTGAGAATCAAACCCTCAACCTCATACTTAAAGGACGAAGTGCACAACCAACATGCCAACTATTCTATTTCTAGTCCTATATGAATTCTTTTCTTGAGAAATTATAATTTTTTTGTTCCACCAAAAGCATAGTAAAAAACATACCGAGGAAGACGGAAGCGTTGACGGGCGTGGACGTCCTAGGATGAACCTTGGCGAACCAGTTGGGGACCACTCCTGACCGTCCGATCACACACATGTACCGAGCCTGCCCCAGCATCGCCACCAACAGTGATGTGAGTATCCCGAAGCTGGCCCCCGCCCCTATGACGTTGGACACCCATCTCCACCCTCGCGACCCCTCGCTGAACGCCCCATTGAATGGTGCATCCGGATCAATCTGACCCATACACACAACACACTCCCAAGTTAGCAACACCGCATAGTATGCACAAAACATCTAAATCAATCACATCATACTAGGTACTAAAATATTAATATAAACACTAATCTAACAACAACATACACCTACCTCACATATATTATAGGTCTCGCCGTTAAAATAACTTTGTAATCTCATGATATGACTCGACTTAAAAGAAATCTAACAAGTCAAAAGCATCATTGGTCTAGATTTAAATAAAATTAAATTATAGAAAAATTAGTAATTGACCTCATAAATTTTACTCCCTTTTATCCTCTCATCTAAAATTTGTAACTTTGACATTTTTCTTAAAATTCATAAGATGAAAAAATAACTTTCTTATCACATTATAAAGTAAATATGAGTAAAAATTCATATAATAAAACAGTTAAATTATAGAGAATAGGCTTTTTGAATTAAGCTGGTCAAGATAACTTAGATTGATTTAACTCTTTGTTTGTGATCTTTTGTCTATTAATATTACAAAACAGAATTTTTTGGGTGCATAAATATGAAGTGAAGGGTAAAATGGTAATTTTTAGGTGAGATGTTATCTTTTGTTACTAAAGCATCTTTTAGCCTACTTTAGAGGATTCTGGTAAGTTAAAAAAAATAAATAAATAAAGAAAAGTTGATTACCCTATCATAGGGGAGGAGCATGGATAGAGAAGCGGCCATCAGGCAATAAAGGATGGTCACAAGGATAACTGACCCCGAGACGCCGATAGGGATATCCTTAACCGGATTCCTAACTTCCTCCGCCATTGTCGACACGGCGTCGTATCCGATGTAGCTCAGGTACACCATGGCGGCGCCGCTGAACACTCCGGAGGCGCCGAACGGCGAGAACCCGCCCGCCAGCTTCGGATCCGCCGGATGAGTTAGGTTCTTCGAATCGCCCTTGGAGAACCCTATCGCTATCACGAACACGATGAACAGGATGTGCAGCACTGTTAGCGTCATGTTGAACACGGAACTTCCTCTTGTACTGAGAGAGGGAGGAAAATGATTAGAGATATAATGTAACGGTTGAATCGCGGAAAAAAAATGGAGTAATGAGTGGAATGTGGTTGTGGTTGTGGAAAACCTGTAGCAGATGACTACGGTTAGGGCTAAAACAACCGCCACTGCTACGAAATCGATCTCGTTGAAGCCTTTTGGCAGAGCGGAGATGGTGATTCTCAGCTTCGTTACGTGCGGTAGGCGGCGTAGGCCGATGGTTGTGCATAAGTACCCCGTGAAGCTCCTCGCCACGGCGGCGTTGGAGAGGACGTAATCGATGATTAGGTTAGCTCCGGTTATGAATGCCAGAAATTCCCCTGCAATCGAGTTAGGTTTAGTTCTCTGGAGATATTCCAAAACTAATTGATTGATTCATTGATTAGATTTTAGGTAAGGACCGAATGTAGTGCGGATGTAGCTGAAAGCGCCGCCGGCGACAGGCATCTCGACGGCGAACTCGGTGTAGCAGAACGCTGAGAGGAGGGCGCAGAGACCGGCAATGGCGAAGGACAGGATAACGGCAGGGCCGGCACAGTCATGGCTGGCGTGACCGGCGGTCACGAAGATGCCGGCGCCGACCATCCCGCCGAGGCCGAAGCCGACCAAGTCGTACCACCGGAGACTCCTCTTCATGCCGCCCCCTGACAGAGCGCGGACGTGGCTCGTCTCCTCTAACGACGTGGAGACAGAGCCCGCCCGGAGCGCCAGGCGGCGAGGGGTATCGGAGAGTGCCCGGACGTAAGCGTGAAAGCTAGAGAAAGAGGAAGCCTCATTCTTCTCCATTAGCAAAACCCTTCACTCACTCACAAACTCTGTACTGCAGTTTGAGTTTTAGACTATATTTGCGCATATAGATACAGAGTTTCTGTGATGATGATGGTGCGAGGTTGGAAGTAGATGGGAGGAGTGGTATTTAAGGAATTCCCACTGCGGAAGAACCGAAGTCCGCTAATTTTGTATTATAAAATTGTTTGAATATTTCCCCAAATTAAACTTCATCAAAGGACTATGTGGTCTAATGGTATCCGGGTTGGACTTCCATTTGGAAGATTATGAGTTCAAGCCTCAGTGGAGGCGTTATTGGTTCTTTGTGTTTCAGTAGGTTGAGAAATTCTTTGTGTTTCAGTAGGTTGAGAAAGTATATGAACAGATACTACAATGTAATAGAGCCTAAAAAAAAAAAAACAACTTGGTTTGTGTGAACGGTAGTGCACTTTCATCTTTTAAGAAGTTTAAACATATCCCCTTGTTTGATCAAAAAAAAAAAAAAAGGGAAGGACCGAATGAAGGATCTTTCTTTTATTAAAAAATAGTTTTATGTTGTAGGAACATTGAACTTGTGAGGGTGATGCAAAGGATGACCTTGGAAGTGACTCTTTAATTATAGTTGAAAAATGTTTTTAATTCGAATATCGAGAGTGAAATAATAAATAGTAATTTTAGAGATCTTTAATATTTTTCCTCTCCAATTCATATCTCATGTTGTAGCTGATTAGCTACATCTAGTTGGTAACTAATTTTTTTTTTTTTTCTCTTCAATCCATCCCTCATGATGTGGTTGCATCTAATTGGTAACCAATTTTTATTTTGAATTAGTGGTAGGATCAATCAATTCACGACACATAATGAATGAATGTCACATTGGGAGGGAAAATATTAAAGGTAAAATTTATGAGGGGAAGAAAGCTTTTTTCTAATAAATATTACTCCATATCATGTATTATATTCTGGAAATATAAATCATTTATTGTGGATTATTGCTATTTTTAAGGAGCGCTACGTTATAGGAACATTGAACTTGAGAGGGTGATATGAACATTGAACTTGGAAGTGACTCTTTAATTGTAGTTGAAAAAGTGTTGGATAAGAAAAACGAGAAATATCCATACTTGTATATATCGCGGAACGTTGGGACCTCACTTACATATATCATGAAACTTTAGGGCTCGTTTGGTTCGCGAAAAATATTTTAAGGGAAGTGAAATTGAAATTTTATGGAAAAAAAAATTACTAGGAAAATAAATTGCATTGTTTGGTTGGTGGAAAAGGAATTTCTGAGAATACTAATTCTATTGTTTGGTTAGATTTGGAATTGTAAGGAATAATGAGTATAAAGACCTATATGCTCCTATAAATTAATAAGAGTAATATAATTAAAAAAAAAAACAAGGGTAAAATAGCAATTCATATCACTTTTTCTTCTCATCTTCAATGAAAAACAAAATCTTTGGTCCAACCAAAGATTTTGTTTTCCTCAAATTTGAAAATTTCGTTTTCCAATGGAAAATGAATTCCATGAACCAAACACCAGAGAACAACATTTTCCTCCACTTTAAGAAAAATATTTTCCTTTGGAAAACATTTTCCATGAACCAAACATCCCCTTAGGTCATTATTGTGGACTATTACGATGTTGAAGAATTGATTATGGAAATTTGTATTAATTTGAGAGTCACTTTAATTTTCATTCAAAAAGTCTTGAATTGAAGAAATTAGGTCCACACATATATCATGGAACTTTGAGTGATTTACTGTGGAATATTATTGTGTTGAATAAGTGATTATAGATTTATAGAAACTTTGAATTTGATCATGACTTTTTAATTGTTGTTCAAAAAGTCTTGATTCTAATTTTTGTTTAGAGTTAATTCCAGCATTAGTCCCCCTACTATCATGATTTTCCACAGTCGTCCTCGACTTTCAATTTGGACAATTTAGACACTTGACTATCAAAATGTTTCCAATGTTGATCCTTCAGTCCCAAGCTGGTTAAGTGGATGTTAAAATGAGGGCTAAAATAGTTTTTTTTAACATGCTCTGCCTATAATACATCGTAGTTCTCCTCCATATATGCGATTAAAATCAAAATACCCCCTTTTTCATGCTTTTTGCGGTTCCTTCGGGGTCTTTGAGGTATCCCAGCATGACGCTGCCGCCTCAAAGCACCACTTTGCCCAGAGTTGAACCGTCGTGCTTCATAAGCAGGAGATAGCGATTCCTGCAGTTTCTATTAACCCGTAGCCGTGGCTGACTACGAAACCTAGCGACTCTGTCCGCAACAGAATCGCTGACGGCGGCAACGCTCCGGAGGTCAGGATTTGAATTGGACACGGCAAAGGCTTGCGAATCGCAAAATAGATGTTGGCGGTGTCAACTTTCCAACAGCAGATATTGGTGCCCCCCCCCCCTATGGCGGCCATTCCCCAAGGAAAGCTTAGGGAATCCAAGGAGATAATGAAGCTCTGTGGCAGTGAACCATCCCCTTGGGAGCAGAGGTGGTGCCGGAAGTATAGTTCAATACGATCTGGTCGTATTCGGTTACCGGGCGAATCCATTTGAAATTCGGGTCGCCCTTTTTGACCATGCCTTCATACGTCTCAACGAACTCTCCACCGCTGCGCTCCGCCAGAAATTCATGATCGGCGATGAGAACAAGAGCGGAGCGGCGAATTCGGCGAGAATAGAGACAAGCCTCGATTGCCAAAGCTCTGTACTAGCTGTCAATGAACATAAGCTTTGACTCGCCGTGGCGTAGGAAGACGGAGAACAAAGACGACGTCGCCTCTCTGAACGTCTAAAGAGATGATGGAGGAAGTGAGGTGGAGATAGTGGAGATGAGTTTTCGACCAGGTGAAGGTGACGTCGTTGTAAACGACGGAGGTAGCGTCACCATATATGTTGGCGGCCCTGTCCAAGAAGGTGAGAGGAGTTAGTGGAGTTGAATTGGCGGACTTGGCTTTAGGTACAAATTGAACTATACATATGAGAGGAGTTAGTGGAGGAGAACTGTACAGGTTGAACTTGGTTTCAGGTGAGAGGAGTTAGTGGACTTCGGCTGCCGGTGCTTCCTTTGAGTCAACTATTGAACTACAGGTACAGATTTTCGTGGATGGAGGATAACAACGATGTATTATACGCAGAGCATGTTAAAAGATTGTTTTAGCCCTCATTTTAACATTCACTTAACCAACTTGGGACAGAAGGACCAACATTGGAAATATTTTAATAGTCAAGTGTCTAAATTGAAAGTCGATGACCAATTGTGGAAAATCATGATAGTCAGATGACCAATGATGGAATTAACTCTTTTGGTTACTACAAAGAGACTTTTTAAACTTTTTTTTTTTTAAACACTTAGGGGTCGTTTACTTCAAACCTTTCTAATACCTTTTCCACATAATTTGTTTGATAGATAAAATTTTCATCGTTCAAGTGTTCAATTTGAAAACCTAAACAAAATTTTATTTTTCTCAAATCTTTTATTTCAAATTCATGCTTTAAATACATTGCATGACCTGTGATAACATTGGAGGAGTTCCAATCATATTCAAATCATCAACATAAACAACAATTATAATAAACTCTAATCCTGATTTCTTGATGAAAACACATGGGCATATTTGATCAATCTTATAGTCTTTTTTCAACAAATGTTCACTAAGGCAATTATACCACATACACCCAAATTGCTTTAACCCATTCAAGACTTTATTGAACTTGATTGAGTAAATTTCTCGAGAAGTTACTTTATAATTTTTTTGTCAAACTTAAACCCTTCAGAGATTTTCATATAAATGTCATGATCAAGTGTGTCATATAAATAAGTTGTAACTACATCCAATAGATGGGCAGACTAGGGCTAACCCATTTTATACTACAGACATGACTAGACTTTAATTTTTGACCCATGGATCGGATCGGCCCAGCCTAGCCCGTTGGCACGTACATTTTTTTTAAAAAAATATACTATACATATATACTCTAATAGAGTAATGACTCATGCGATTTTCACATTAGAAATTATGATATTGGTTTTATATCTATTAAATTCTTACGTATTTACTATTTAGCTAGTTAACTACCTAACTTGCATACTAATTAGTAATTACTACCTTAAAATATTATAAAATTATGAAATTTTATTTGATTCAAATTGAAAAAATTGCCCTTTTTTACTTAGTAGTTAGTAGTTACAATTTGTAAACTTATTCTTATTAATAGTATTACATTATTAATTATTAAATTTTTTTTATTTTTTTGCAATAATTCTTAAATTAAATAGCTGAAAATAAACATGTGAACTTATAAAACTAATTTAGAAGGAATACATAACTTCAATTAGTCGATTGATAATTTTTAATATTTTTTTATTTTTAGAGATATGAACTGGGCCTAGGGGTGTAAATGAGGCGAGCCGGTCGCAAGTGGCTCGATTAAAATCGAGCTCGAGCAGCTCGTTTACTTATCGAGCTCGAGCCGAGCTCACATATCCTATGCTCATGGCTCGACGAGCCGCTTGCGAGCCTTATATATAATAATAATAATAATAATAATAATAATAATAATAATAATAATAATAATAATAATAATAATAATAATAATATTATTATTATTATTATTATTATTATTATTATTATTATTATTATTATTATTATTATTATTATTATTATTATTATTATTATTATTATTATTATTATTATTATTATCAAAAATTAAAGTTTTACTCCCTTCTAAGACTTACCCTATTCCAGTACTCTCATAGTCCCGCACTACCGCACCCATTCCCCCCAAGCCCTGGAAGACTGTCGACGACGATAACACGGAGATGAGATACAGAGACATCGGAAGACTGCCGGCTGAGGACTTGTTTGAGGTCAAAATCGACCCCAAACTTGAGCTCAAAATCAAGCTCGACAATCGAGCTACTCGAGCCGAGCTCGAGCTGTTTGAAAATTGTCAAGCTCGAGCATCAATTGTCGAGATCGATCGAGCTCGAGCCGAGCCTTCCTTAACGAGCTCGAGCTCAAGCTAACCCTGGCTCGAGCTCGGCTCGACTCATTTACACCCCTAACCGGGCCGTACATTAATTTTTACTTTTGGATCAGGTTTGGCCCGGTCCAAACTTTAATTGGATTGGGTTAACCTGATCCAAAAAATAAATGGGCCAATGGCGAGCCGAACAGGGATGGCTCAAGCCCACCCATTTAACACCTCTAACAACAAGAGAATAAGTTTATTCATAATCAACACTAGGCATTTGGGTAAAACCTTGTGTGACAAACCGTGCTTTATATCTAGTGATCTCATTTTGTTCATTTCTTTTTCACACAAACACTCATTTATAATCCACTGGTTTAATATCTTCCAATGTTCAGACCACTGGTCCAAAAACTTTGTGTTTTGCAAATGAATCTAATTCTGACTTGATTGCATCTTTCCATAATGGCCAATCATCTCTATGTCTATACTCTTCGACAGAGGTAGGCTCATGATCTCCATTTTCATTCATAACATCGCATGCTACATTATATGCAAAAATAGTGTCAACACATATATCTCTTCGGTTCCATCTTTTACCCTTAAGGCGATGGCGAGCCCAAGGTCGTAGAGCTTGAGGTCGTAGAGCTTGAGGCGATGCCCCCCGTTGTACTTTCTAGGGAAGACGAGAACGTTGCCGGGCTTCAAGTTGCAGTGGAAGATTCCGACAGTGTGCATGCAATAGATACCTTTGAGAAGCTAAAATTATAGCATTTTTGTAACACCCCGAAATTTTGAAACTTTTGAAACTTATATGATGAAAGTAGATTCTCATTAAAACCCAAAACATAATATAATAGAGTACGGGGTGCTATGCCACACCTGGGCTAGAGAACCCAGGTGCATAGACCAACTAAATAATATCCTCGATAATGTAAATACATGAGCGTGGCACGCAGGCCGGAAGGGAAAACAATCTACTCTACGCTCCAAAATCTCTAGCGCGCTCTAATGTCTACTTCTCTGTGCCTGAAAGCCAAAGATATCTGTTCAGCGAGAGATGCTGGTAACCCACTCCAATGCGTTGAAATACATTATATATATATATATATATATATATATATATATATATATATATATATATATATATATATATATACGAAAAGTCATTTTGAAGCAGGAAGATATATACTTAGGAGACGCTAGTTTTAAAACCAGGAATAGACTCGACAAATAGGGATAAGCACATTCAACAGTTATAACCAAGTATGTAAAGATACTAGCATATATCCTATCGTGATAAGCACATTCAACAGTTATAATCAAGCATATAGAGATACTAGCATATATCCTATGGTCACAAATTCACTTCATCTCATTCACATCATCACTCCAATTCGTATCTCATCACACGCAAGCACACTTTGGTGGCGCCACAGGACCAATCGCATGCCCATACATGAGGGTCAGCGCATATAGCTCTGACACGGCCCCGCAGCACCCTGCCTCGTATCGCAATACGAAGGGGTCGATCGCAACCGACCGATGAACCGCAGCTCATCATAATGTTTGATCGCAACCAAACAGTGGACCGCAGCCCAAGAGTAGTCATCTGACCGCAGCTAGGAATATGAACCGCAACTCATGTAAAACGTTTGATCGCAACCAAACGTTGGACCGCAGCCCGAGAGTGTAATTCTGACCGCAGCCAGCTTCTGAACCGCAGCTCAGGAATGACCAATTTGATCGCAACCAAATTGGGGTATCATGCACACATAACACATAGCAAGCACATGCAACCCACATTAACACATTGGGAAGGGGGAGAAATCGTATAACGAAACCTATGTGTGGTCATCCACATACTAGGAATAACCCTAAGGGGTTCATGCTTCTTTCACCTAGGCCAACGGGATACCAATTCCACTAGCATGCAACATATATATATATATATATATATATATATATATATATATATATATATATATATATATATATATGAGACTCGTTTATCCTATGAATGGTACCCGAAACATCAAACTAGACTTTAGGCACGATAGACGGAGTCCGTTGGGACGCCACGGGGGTCGGGAGAACATCAAACGGGGAAGCCAGGATCCCGAGGTGGGATAGTTTCCAGCGGGTAGCCGGTGGGTAAAGGGTCACCCGCCGGCGACAAATATCCGGGCAGCGGGTGCCCGGCGGGCAGTCGGCTGCCCGCTGCCGGCAGCGTTATTTCCGGCCGCGGGTAGGTGGCGGGTCCCCTACCCCCCCCCCCCACCTACCCCCCACTGACTCTTTTTCACAATACGCGCCCCGGGATCCTTTGTGGAACCCGAAACCATGCTTAGACACCTTTAAACGCAATTGATGACAACACGTAGACAATTAACGTATCAAAAGCAAGAATCATACGGCACGTATCCTATCATAATTTCTAAACCAAAACAACACCCGAGCATGCAAATTCCCACCCAATACAACAAGAATAACACCATACGAATTTCACGGTACATCCTAGGGCTCTAGTCATATTTAAATTAACAAGAACATAACTCATCTTTTAATATCAAGAAACATCAAGCTTCATCAAGAACATCACACAATCATCAAGAATCCATCAACATCATCAAGATTATCAAGATCACACATAAAATCATAACACCAATTATCAAGATCACATCATCAATATCTTAAACGATTCATCAAGACACAAGAATATAGAGGGAGGCCTAAGAGGGAGATCATAGCTAAGAAAATAGGTTTTGTTGAGACATGAGTTACCTCTTAGCCTTAATTGATTTCCTTGGCTATGAAGGGTCTTTCTTCTTTCTTGATTTCTCCTAGGGGAATTCTTGGAACTCCTTGTGTGGTGAGAATTATTGTGGTGGGGGTTCTAGGTGCCTCCTATGTCCCTTATTTATATATCTAAGAGTCCTAATTAGGACCCAATACTATAGGCTTGCTAACTCTATTCCTTTTAGGACTAGGGTTTGGGTTTAGAGATGAGGGCCCACGGACTATGGTGGGCCTTTTCCTAATTAATTATTGTAATTTAATACTTTCTTTGGGTAATTGATTAAATGATTAATTGGTTTTAGGGGTCGTAACACGGGGTGTTACAATTTTCATATTGAACACGTAAAATGGCTATCGGGTATTATTGGCTTTCCAAAAATAAAAAAGAGGCTTTAATCTCACTTTTCAGTTTTTAAAAGAAATTCAATGAAACTAGTTTTAAATCTTTTTTGTCTCATGTATAGTATTCAAACTAAATTAAGAATTGCATTAACTAGATTTATCTAGGAGGAAATGACACTATATCTATAGAACTAAAAACTAAAGTCTTTTGAATCTCCGCTTGATTCTTAACTGTGTAGTTCACCTAGAAACTTGCTTTTGGCATCACTTGTCCAGTTTGAAATTTGTGTCATTATTGTAGATCAATCATTTGTTACTTTTCACATGATGTGTGTTAAATTCTTAGACTTGGAATTTGATTGTTTCAAATACTGTAAACAAGGGGCTATTGGGTTGGTAATATGGGTTCCACCAGTTACAAACCAATCTAAGAATACAGAAACATCTGATGCAAAAAAATTTATCCATAGGGTATTCTATTCTTTCACATGATGAAGATGAAAATGATGGAAGTTGGTCGAAAACTGGAGGGAGAAATGACTTGAAACTATCAATTATTGGAAATCCTAATAATCATGAAACAATTGATGAAGACTTTGTTCTTAAAAATCTGAAGGTATAGGTTTTTACCTTTCTCATTTGGAGCTCTTTGTAAGATGAATTCAAGTACTTGGACTTTACAATTATTTCTTGTGATAAGTGTAAAAGACAAACACTTTTAAGATACATTTGTGTTGGTCCCAAAAGAGGTAAGGTGAAAGTCTAGAGGGGGGGGGGTGAATAGACTTTCAAACTTTTTGCACAATATAACAAAAGGTAAGCCAGAGATAAACCAAGACTCTTAACTAGATTGTTAGAGTCCGGTGCACAGCGGAATTAAATAAACGATACGGTGTGTGTGTAGATCGTGTCAAGATTATTGACGTGAGAAGCAAGCAAGAGCAGTAAGTAAAGAAAGCAGTAAAGAACACAAGGCAATTTATAGTGGTTCGCGAGGTGATGTAATCCTCCTACTCCACTTGCTCTTTTCTCCAAGAGCTAATTCACTATATCCACCACTTCTTGGTTCCAAGATACAATGAATTCCGTGATCTAGTTCTTTGATCACCAAGCCCACACTAATCACGCCCAGTGCCTCCAACACTGCTGCTTCGGGTTTCACGTCGCCGCGTTACTTTCCCCAGGATTTCACAACTCCGTGCTACTTTCCCCCCGTCTTCTACGATCCGGTAGAAACGTATCTTCCGTGATCTGGTGCTTTGATCACCAAGCCCACACCAATCACGCCCAATGTCCTCCGACACTGCTGCTTCGGATCTCACAGCTCCGTGTGACAATCCAGGATTTCACAACTCCGTTTTACTTTCCTCCTTTCCCTTGTTTTGCTCCAAAATAAGTTTTGCCTTGCTTCCAACTTTGAGACTCTGTAGATGATCTTCAATGGTGCGCTGAGTCTCTTGAAGTTGATGAAGATTTTAACACTCTTGGATATTTCTTTTCTAAGCTCTGTATCACTCTGAGTGTTTATCTCACAAAAGATATATCAATTTAAGCTCCTGAGATGGAAAGCTTTCTTTGAATTTTGTATGCTCTGTTTTAGCTCTGTATTCTTGCTTCTTGCTATTTGCTTCTTTTTCACCCCTGCTTTCCAAAGCTTCAGTCTTCATCCTTTTATAGCTGGTAATGGGAATCCTTCCGTTGGAAAGAAACGGTCTCATTTTCGAATTTTGCTTAGCTGTATAGCCTTTTGTCAGAAGATAAGATAACGTTGCAGATCTTGTCAGATATTTCAAATTGAGCTTGAGGTTTCAGCAAAAATGGCGTCCCATGAATCTCCATCTGGTGTAGATCACACCTCTTGGGATTTTTATCTTCAAAATATATTCTCCAATATAATCTCTTACTAGTTAGACTAGTATTTTTGCTCCTGCAACTTCTTCTAATATCTTCCTCTGTTTTTCGTGTATCTGGGTCTGTATACTGCTTCCAGACTTCATCTCTTCAATTGACTTGGAAATCTCTTCCCTTGTGAAACTTCATCCCTTTCTATTTTGGGAAATGAAATCTCTATCCCTTGCTAGATTTGTCAATTGAATCTCTTCCCTTGCAATCTATATCTCTAATTGAATTGAACTCTTCAATTGACTTGGAAATCTCTTCCCTTGTGAAACTTCATCCCTTTCTATTTTGGGAAATGAAATCTCTATCCCTTGCTAGATTTGTCAATTGAATCTCTTCCCTTGTGAAACTTCATCCCTTTCTATTTTGGGAAATGAAATCTCTATCCCCTAGATTTGTCAATTGAATTCTCATCCCTTACTTGAAGCCTGGTAAATTGAATTCTCATCCCTTACTTGAAGCCTGGTAAATCTCATCCCTTCAAATTGATTTCTCATCCCTTACTTGAAGCCTTGTAAATCTCATCCCTTCAAATTGATTTCTCATCCCTTACTTGAAGCCTTGTAAATCTCATCCCTTCAAATTGATTTCCCTGTACCAATTTAATTTGAACTTCTTGAAGCCTCAACTTAATTTGAACTTCTTGAAGCCTTGCATCCCTATTTCAATTTCGAGGTTCCAATTTGTTTGGGATACCAATTTGAGAAACTGCATCCCTTCACTTGTAAACTTCATCCCTTAGTCAATTTGGAAATCTCATTCCCTTTGACTTTGCAAATTGCATCCCTTGAAATCTCATCCCATAGTCAAAGGCTCTTACTTGATCAGATGGAATTTTAACTTGGCTTCTTTAAAATATGTGGGATGTGAGATTCGAACCTGTGACCTTGCACATAATATTTCAAGCTTCTACCATCTTGTCCATACAACCTATTTGTTATCTTTTTGTTCCACTTGGTGTACTCCTTTCTTTCCATAGATGCTTGATCTTCAAGATAGCTTCATGCAAACTTCAAGTCACGTTCTTTCTTCTTCGGGATTTCTTGAGGGATTTTCTCAAATTTCATACGCATACATCTTCCTCTTCTGTTTGCCATTTTCTCTTGACAAATTCTTGATTTTTGGCTTGATATCTTCTTCATCCATTTCCTCAACTAATGAATTTATTTTTCCCTTTCTTGGTCTAAGACTCGACTAGTCTAATAAAATAAAATTGGGGATCTACAAATTACAATATGGCTTATCAAAATCTATTACAATTTATTCCTAACAATTTGGGGTGAATTCTAAGCCAAAACAATCCTTTGTGTATCCATTTTATGTCAATTTAGCTATGTTTCGCATATTATCATAAATTACCACCACACTTTGTGTTTTATATATTTTTAGGTAAGTTTCGGGCTAAAACAAAGCAAAGGGTGGCACAACTCGGAGGAAAGCAGAACATAAGAGGCAAGCCGAAAGAACCACGCAGTCCACAACGTCATGTTGTAACGTGCATTGTGGGAAGACAGAAGCAGAGCTCATTTCTAGAAAGTTCAATGCGCATCACAATGTGCGTTGTGACGCGCGTTGGACGGAATAAGTTCCCAGATAACGTGCGTTGTCCGGGGCGTTGAAGACGGCGTGGAAGAGCTGCGAAAATGGATTGAAAGGGGATGTTATTTAATAGCTTTTAGATCAGAATTTTAGGGAGACTTTTGGACAACTTAGACATTTACATTTCTTACACTTTTAGATTTGAGAGGATTTTAGAGAGAGAAGAGGCTAGACATTTTGGTAGAGGGATTTTGGTAGATCCATGCTTGGATTGCTTGGGAGATTCCTTGAAGGAAGAGATTGACAACCTCCATTTCAAGAGATCTTGCAAGACTTCTTCTTATTTTCTAATCTACTTGTTTGGTATAATCTCTACTCTTTTCATTTCTATAGCTTTGATTAGATTTAGATTCATGAATGCTTTTATGATTTATATGGCTATTGTAGGCTAGATTAGTTAGGGTTTGAGTTGTGAAAGTGTGTGATGATGATGCCTTTGTGACTTAGTTCTTGAATTAGGGATTGATTGATTGCATTGCTTATATGTCTTGTTGTTGGGGATTGATTTGTTTGCATCTAAGGAGCTTGATCACCTCCTATGATTGTGTTGAGGGATTGACCTCTTTGCTAGGTCAATTCAAGCTCCCATCCTTAGCATTTCCTAGCTCAAGGAATCCTACGGGACTTGGTTTGGAAGGAGTTGTAGGCAAGGTATTCGAGGAAATGTTTAGGTGAGCCCTAAACAAGTCCTAGTAATCTAAGTTACGAAAGGACGCAAGACACTCCCTAGACAGAGCATTTGCATCCTCTTTCCCTATGTTAAATGATCTTAAGAGCATCTTAATCCACACTAAGCAATTCAGCCCTATCTATTTTGCATTTGTTTACAACTTGTTAGTAATTGTTCATTAGGTCCACTACAACCATCCATCTTATTTGTGTGCGTGACGTGCGGTCAAACAACATCGATGTCTTTATTTTATGAAATTAGCAACTTAGGGCTAGCTCCGATTTGCCGTCCCTTGAGAACGATATAATCCGGAATTCATCCCAACACAAACACCCTTCTTGACTTACGTACACTCGTCAAGGGACCATTGCTGGAATTAACTCAAATGAAAATATGCAAATGTTGTAATAAATAAATTTCCTGTTAATATATAGTTCAAGATATCTAATTATAGTTTGCTCTTGGTTTCTTTGATAATGGCATGCTCCCGGATGGGTGCAATGAAACTCTTATAACACTTATTTCTAAGGTCCCTTCTCTGGAATATGTGAATCAATTTCATCCAATTGGGTTATGCAATGTATCATACAAGCTATTGACAAAGGCGATAACATCAAGACTCAAAGCAGTGGGGAAAATACTAGTTGGACCTCATCAAACCAGTTTTGTGCCCGAAAGGAAAATTACTAACAACATACTAGTCTTTCAAGAAGTCCTTAATTCTATGAAAGTGAAGAAAGGAAATACATGTTGGATGATTCTCAAAGTGGATTTAGAAAAAGTTTATGATAGGCATCATTGGGATTTCATAGAGAACGCGTTGCAGGATATCGGTTTTAATCAGACTTGGTTAAGGAATATTCTAGCTTGTGTAACATCTCCTAAATTGGCAATTACTTGGAATAGGTAGCAAACTGAATGGTTCAAATCGAGCCTTGGAATTAGACAGGGAGACCCGATTTCCCCTCTCCTTTCTGTTCTATGCATAGAAAGGCTAAGTAATTTGATTGATGATTCAATAGCTGCTAATAGAATGAAGGGTATTAAATTTAAAAATCAGGGTCCTCAGATAACCCATTTGTTCTTTGCAGATGACATGGTATTATTTGGCGAAGCTACCATGGATTAGGGTTGCGAAATAAAGAGGTGTCTTGATATGTTTTGCTACAGTTTAGGACAAAAGGTGAATTTCAACAAATCATCCATATTCTTTTCAAAAAATACCCCACTGGATATGTAGATGGCGATCACAAGTATCATGGGAGTCTCCAAGGTCATGGATATGGAGAAATACCTTGGCGTACCATCCATACACGGGAGGCTAAAAAAGAAGTCCTTTGCGAGCATTCTAGAGAGAATCCAAAATAGGCTATCCGGCTGGAAATCAAGAATGCTATCGTTGGTAGGAAGGCAAGTACTTGCTCAGTCGGTGTTGACTGCAATACTATCCTACTCTATGCAGTCGATGCTCCTACCTAAAGGGGACATCAGCTATTGAACGCCTAATTCGGAATTTTATATGGGGCAGTATCGAAGGATCAAGAAGATGCCATTTAGTTAGCTGGGAAGTGATAACTAGAAGCAAGCCTAATGAAGGGTTGAGAATTCGAAAACTAGAAGAAATGAACCATGCTTTCGTGGCGAAACTTGGCTAGAGGTTGATGCAAAATGAGAATTGTTTATGGACTCACCTGTTTAAGTCAAAGTATGATGTGCAGCCCACAGATTTAAATTCTTAGAGACCAAAGTCGTCTATGTCTAACGCTTGGAGAGGCATCCTCAAATTCACTCCCATCTTACGCAAAGGCACCAGAAAATGCGTTAGAAACGACAAAGATATTCTATTTTTGCTAGATGTGTGGGCTGATAATTGCCCTCTTAATGATTTGGCCTTGTGTCCAGTACCTATGGCTGATCTTCACAAACCAGTAGCCAGTTACTGGGAGGTTAAGGCTGGATGGAAATGGGACTTGTTGGATCAAGTCCTACCTGCCGAAACTCTAAACAAGATAACAGCAATGATGGTTATTATCGATGATGAGGCTAAGGACTATCTATGCTGGGCAAGAGAAGCGAATGGTAAATGAACGACAACAAAAACAAAATAGATAAGCAATAAATGGAGAAAATGCATGAACAACCCCAACACTAAATGCACGGTAGTCGGATAAGCAATAAATAGAGGAAGAACCACCCAAAAAGCAAAAAATCCACCTAGGGAGAGACAAACACTACACGAACAATTGCAAATCACGACGGAACAATTCCATCGCGAATCATGTTTTGCAACGAAATAGCGACGGAAAAATTCCATCGCGAATCATGTTTTGCAACGAAATTGCGACGGAATCCGTTCCGTTGTCTATCGGCTTGTCGTATTTTTGTACGCGATGGAATAATTCTGTCGCAAAATATGGCAATGGAATAAAGCGTAGCAAATTTGCGACAGAACTTTTTTCGTCGCATTTTGGCAACGGAAATTATTCCGACGCTAATTCCGTCGCTATTTTTTCGTTGCAATTTCGCCGTATTTTGGCAACGGAATTATTTTATCTCACAATTCCATCGCATTTTTTAATTATTTTTTTAAAAAATTTATTTATAATTATTATTTTTAAACAGTAATATGAGCTTTTAAAATATTAATGTAAAACTACAATGACATAATAAAACACAATTAATTATGAAAAATAACATAATTCTAAAGCATTATCAATCCACGTTAAGTTCAAGTAATAATACATCATTACATCGACAATCCACATTTAGTAACTAATAATAGTCAATTCAAGTATAAACAACAATATAATAGTCCTCACGAATAACAATCCACATTAAGATTAATATTCCCGTCGCGATTCACAAATTTTCTTGTAGTGAAACAAGAGCTTGTTAAACAACAAGAAGGACGAGCTTGTTAACAAGAACAAAGAGAGAGAAAAGTTTGTTCATTTGATTAACTATGGACTATTATTGTGTTGAATAAGTGGTTATAGAAACTTTGAATTTGAAAATGACTTTTTAATCCTTGTAAAAAAAAGTCTTGATTCTAATTTTTGTTTAGAATCAAATAAAGAGACTTCTCATACTTTCTTAACCTAATGAAGCACACAAAGTCAACAACGCCTCCACTAAGGCGATCGCATGACCTCCCACATGAAAGAGATCACTACATGCCATCTGAACACAAGGTGTTTGACAAGACTTCTTATACTTAAATCCATTACAATTACGAAATATTTAATTTCAATTAGAATTCTGATTTCAATGTTCGAAACAAATACCCTCTTTATTTGACTTAAACAAGTCTTTTAACTGTTAAAATTTTTACCTAATTTGGTCCTTACTATAGTCTACCGTCGAATCAATGTGAAATGTGAGGGGAAATTTAAAATTTCAAGTTTTCACCCAATTTGAATTTCATTTAATTATTATATTGTTGCATATGAATGTATAATAAATAAATTTAGTTAATTTAGTTCTAAACATTTTAAAATTTATGTAACATCATAATTTTAAATGGAACCACAATTACATATATCATGGAACTTTATGTCATTTATTATGGACTATTACGGTATTGAAGATGTGGTTATGGAAATTTTTATTCATTTGAGAGTGACTTTAATTCTCTTTCAAAATGTCTTGATCGGAAGAAACTAAAGGTCCACACTTACACATTTCATGGAACTTTTAGTGATTTATTGTGAACTATTACAGTGTTGAATAAGTGGTTATAGATACTTTGAATTTGAGAATGACTTTTTAATTCTTGATGAAAAAATCTTGATTCAAATTTTTGTTTACTACCAAATAAAGAGACTTCTCATATTTAAATCCACTACAAGTACCAAATATTTAATTTCAATTACAATTCTAATTTTAATGTTCGAACCAAATGCTCTTTTTTTTTTTTTTTTTGGTGGAAGGGAGGGACTCACCGGTCCCAAAGGTTAATGATACCTACTAAAAGAAACATTGTGAGCATCCCGATCAAGCAAGGCTCTCAAGTCGTTGGGGGCTGGTCCAGGATCGATGTGCCCCAAGGTCTGGCTTGCCCCAAGTTGGCTAGGTAATCTGCACACTGGTTGCATTCCCGGAACACGTGCATGATCTTGAACTCTTGAAAATGTTCCATGAGAAACCTTCAATATGAGATTTAAGGTATCTGCTTCTTGGTTGGAATTCGTCACATTCTCAATGGCTTAAATCAAGGCTTTTGAATCGGTTTCAGTGATAACCTTGCTGAAACCATAATTTTTGACGAGGAGCAATCCTTCACAAAGTCCCCAAAGCTTGGCCATATTACTCGCAGTAAGCTGGCAACTTCCCAGTGACTCTAGTGCTAGATGTTGAGACTTGATTGGCAAGTTGATTTTCTAGCATCTTATTGTGGGCACTCAATTGATCCAACCTCTCAGTTACCTACTTGAATCTCTCCTCACTTTGCAATTCAAACTTGAGCAACATGTTCATCATTGCTTCCAAATTTCGTTGAGGTGGAGCCTCCGAAGCTGGTAAAGGATGTCTAGGTTGAGACTGCATACCTTAGAATTGTTGCACTTGGAAACCTGGTGGGCTCTACTATTAAAATGTTCGGGATTGGCAACCCCCATTGGATTGCTCCATGAAAAACCTGGGTGGTTCCTTGAGGAATTTGGATTATAGACCCCTTGAGATTGAAAGGATTGTTGTGGTGGTATCCCACCAAATTAATATGCTCCATGGGAGATTGAGAACTTGAATCATTAAAGCATTCTCCCAAATTGTGCCCACCACCACAAAGATCACACATCAAAGCTTGACCTAAAGGAGTAGAAACATAACTCACATTTCGATTTTGAAGAGTGAATTGGGCTAGCTTTTGGACCAAGGAAGCTACATTATCTACCTTGGCTGACAAGGCTGAAATTTATTCCACTTCATGCATGCCTCTTACAAGTTTTTGTGAAGATCTCTCCGAGTACCATATTGATCCATTCATAGCAATTTTCTCCAACAGTTCTTCGGCTTGAGTTGGTTCCAAAATTGTAAATGACCCACCCGAAGAAGCATCAACTAAGACTCTTGAATTTTCAAGCAAACCTTCATAAAAACCATCATTAAATCCCAACTCTGGATCCCATGGTGTGGACACTACCTTCTCATCTCCTTAAATCTCTCCAAGACCCAGTTAGAGATTCAGTTGTCAATTGTTTGAAATTTTGAATTGCTCTCCTCAACTTTTGAGTCTTGGAAATTGGGTAGAAATTCTTCAAGAATTCTCCATGTAGTTGATCCCAAGTAACAGAATGGTTGGCTGGAAGTGAGATGAGCTAACCATGAGCTTTATCCTTTAATGAAAAAGGAAAAAGATGAGCTTAATAGCTTCTTGAGGGACTCCATTGATTTTGAAGGTGCCACAAATCCTTAGGAACTTTGTGATATGAGCATTTGGATCCTCCATTGGTGACCCTCCAAATTGATCGAAAGCAATCATATGTAGAATGACCGGCTTGATTTCAAAGTTGTTGGCCTCCACACCTGGAAAATTTATGCTATCACGCTCCTCAACATCAGGAGCAATGTAGCCAGACATGGCTCTCCCAGTGGGTGGTGGTTGATTGACTCCATTATCATCCCCCTCTCAATTGAGGTTCAAATTGACTTGGTTTCCTGGTCCATGTCCCATCCTTCTTTGTTTTCTAATAAACTTGGCTCTTTTCTCAATCTCAAGGTCCAAAGGCGATAATCTTTCTTTCCCCAAAGATCGTTTGCGCATACACACCAAGTTCTTAGATCCAAAGATCACAACTCAACAAAAGCGGCTCGTTAACGGTTAGAAAAAATAAAATAAAAATAAAATGGGTGGATTAGACTCCTAGAATAAAAATTTCACTAACGTCAATACTTAAACGCCACTTCCCTCGCAACGGCGCCAATTTGGTTGTAATATATTTTCAAAAAAATACCCGGAGTATCGGGTTATCAATCCACATGGAAGTGGGGCGTATCAAGCACTAGTTACTAATCTATTCTTGTGAAGCTAATCCTAATGATTATCATGGATGGTTGTATAAAATAACTAAAACAAAACAAAATATCAGGGTTGAGAAAACAATAGAGAGAGAAGGAGATTCATGGGATTCAAGTATTTAAACACCTAGTGTCAATCTTAAGAACAATATTAAATCTGGGTTTAAACTAGTGTGAGAATGCAAAAAGGGAAAGAGTTACTCCCGTAATCTCTAACAAAAAACAAGTGAATATTCACTCCCATGATATAGACACTCAACAATATAAGAATAAGCATTCATAATAAATTCCTAACTACTACCATCTTGTGATGTGCAACAATCAAGAACTAAACTCCTCAACTAATTTCCCTCCCCCAAGGTACAATAGTTAAGTGCAATTGTGTGTGCCCTCAATATGCCTAACTCCCGTTATGACATAAATAGCTAAGAAACAAGTAACTATGACCACTAATTACAAGCATCAAACAAGATAATCACAATTGCAACACAAGTTATAACCCAAATAGTAATATATTAAATAATTATAGAACCAGGCACATAGATTCATAAACACTTTTACCCAAGAATCTCTAAGATAAATTAGCCACAGATGGCTAATATGGAATTCATAACAATAATAAAGAGTTTACAAATAATCAAAGAGAGTACAAGAATAAACCAAGTGATTCTCCCAAATCTCCTTAGCTTTCTTCTTTCTTCTCAAGACAACTTGTTGTGACACCCCGTAAATTTATCCTTGAAACCCGAATTAATTATTTAATTAATTCATAAGTTCCTCATCATTATTCTAATGATCTCCATTAAATTTGGTTAAGGGAACTATGTTTGACCCAAATCCCTTAATTTATTGATATGGTCAAAGGGTTGGACCCTGACTTAATGATTTTGGGCCTTAGACCTTTTGTAACACCCCGTGTTACGACCTTCAAATCCGAACTAATTATTAAATTAATCTCGTTAATTAAAGTAATTAAGAGAGATTTAATCCAATTATAATTATCCTAATTAACCCGGACGGTCCACAATGGATCGTGAACCTTTACCTGAACTAGGAACCTTAAGCCCGAAATAAGGAAAGCGGGCCCTTACTATTTAGACTTTGAATAGGTTTCCCTTAAAAGTATAAATAGGGGATTAGAAAGCAGATAGAACCTTCCTTCTCCTCTCCCTCACTCGAAAATACTCTCAGGTGATCCAGCTAGGGAAATCCCCCACCATCAAGCCTAGGAAGATCTATTGGTAGAAGAATCTTAGAGAAGAACCTTAGTAGCCAAGGATATTGATTAGGGCTAAGAGGTAACCCATGTCTTACAAAACCTATTTTCCTTGCTATATCTTATTTATTGGCTCCTTTGATAATCGTATGTGTAATTCTGTGATTGAGTCTTGATAGAGCCCTTGCATAGGATTTATATTGTGCTTATTTGATAATCTTGATGTTCTTGATATTGTGATTGACTATATGTATGATCTCATATTTTAATTATGTCTAGAGCCCTAGGGTTTATATCGTGAATTTCGTATTATGATGTTTTTGGTATATTTGGGTGGGATTGTGCATGATCGGGTGTTGAGTCTAGCCTAGGACTTGTATTTAGGACTTTGCATATAGATTTCTTGATGTTCTTGAGGTTCCGGATGCTTCTGAACCGTTGTATGATTAATGTGAAGTCTTGGCATGTTTAGGGATCGTGTTAGAACGTACTTTGTATGATTCTTGGTTTGTTTCCGTTAATTCAATACGTGGTGTTGTTGTTATGTGTTTGAATGTGTCTGGACATGGTTTTGGGTTCCACGAGAGATCCTGGGACCGAAAAGTTGTCTGAGTATCAATGGGCGGTAAGTGGGGGCACGGGCCCGAAGGTACTGTTCCAGCGGGTAGCCGGCAGACAGGCGACTGCCCGCCGGGCACCCGCTGGAACGGAGGGTCGCCGCCGGTGGGCGGTCTTCCACCCGCCACCCACACGCTGGAAAGTTGTTACGGGTCGTGATGTTTTTCCCCGTTTGATGTTTCCCCGTGTCCCGTTGCACCCCGTTTGTCGTGTATGAGTCTTGTTTGGTGTTTTGAGTACCGTTCTAGGAATTTATGTGTAGTATGTGTCGTTGTGGTTATGTCTTGATTGTTATTGATTGATTATGTGTTGATTGATTGAATGATGATGAGTATCGTGGTCATTGAGCAATGGCCGGTGTGACTAATGATGATGATGATAATGATGAGATTGTGACTGGTGGAAATGAATAGTTGGCGGTTGGCACAACGAGTGCCTGGTCATTGTACTAAAGGTACAGGCCTAGCGGTTACTGTGCTATAGGCATAAACCCACCTTTGACTTGCTTGCCGTTGAGCATGGGTCAGGTTATAAGTGCTGCGGTGCCATGTCGGGGCTATATGCGCTGACCCCTTGATATTGGTACTAGAGGTATGGATCATGCGAATGGCACTGTGGCGCTATCTTGATATGTTGGTGGTTGATAGGTGGTTTGTCGGTGGGAGCATGTAGTTGCCCGGAGGAATAAGGGAGGCAATATAAAGGTGGCCTGGAGGTACAGGTTGGAATTGATATAAGGACGGAGGGGAGCCACAAGGTTGGAACTTGGTATATGGTTGGAAGATGGATTGTGTGACTTGATGATTACTTGCCAAATGATTGTCTTGAATGCCTTTGTTGTCTCTACTTGCTATTTGTATGCTTATCTGTCTATTATGTCTTGTAACGGGTTCTTAGGACGCATGCTAGTCTTTATGATTATTCTATACTGTTGTGTCTTGAGTCTTGATCTTGGATTTAAATTAGCGTCTCGTAAGTATATATGTATTCCAGTTTCAAAATGATTTCTTATATCTACCTATATTGTACTTAACGCGTTGGAGTGGGTTACTAGCATTATTCGCTGACGGTTGTTACACCGAATGTTTTTCAGGACCAATTGAGTAGCTTCGGAGCGCGCTAGTCGGATTCGTGGACTTAGTTTAGATAGTTCTAGCCTTGATGAGATGGCCTGCGTGCCTTGATTTACATTTGGATATTCATGGTAGTTTATGCTTTATAAGATAGTTTAGCCTGTGCATCTGAGTTCTCTAGCTCAGATGTGGCATAGCACCCCGACTATTATGTTTGGTTTATGCTCTGTTTGGGAATTAATAATAGATTTGCCTTTATTCCATAAGTTTTAAATGTTTTAAAATTTAAGGGTGTTACACCTTTTATCCAAAATAAAGCCTTTGAGCATTTTTAGACAAAATAAGGAGGACCCACTTACTTTTCAGATTTTCCTGAGGAATCCTAACCTAGTTAAAAGAAATTGGAAAGCATTGGAACCCTATCACCAATCTCTCTCTTACTCGAAAATCCCCTCCCCCAAAACCCAGCCAAAGAGTTCTTCATCTTTTTCACCATTGAAGGCTACCAAGATTGGACCTTTCCCTATCACCAAGCTTAGGAAAGGTAAGTAATAGAAGTTTATGGTTCTATGTTATGGTGTTATAGATTCTATCTAACTCTTCCCTATTGTTTGGTGGGTTTTTGTTGGTTTAATGAAGATCACTTGGAAGAAAACCTTCAGGAAGGATCTTAGGAGTTGTGAGAGGTTTGAATAGGCTAAGAAGGTAACCCATGTCTTACAAAACCTATTTACTTTGCTATATTACGATTTATTGGTATCCTTGAATGATTGAATGCGTTATCTTGTGATTATGCCTTAATAGAGCTTGTATTTAGGGTTTGTTAATGCTATTCGTTGAGCTATTCCATGTATTCAAGTCCCTATTATTATTGATGTGAGTTTTGATGTGTTTGGACTTGAACTTGTGTATTTTTGCATTAATCCCGAAGTGGGAATTCTCCTCAGGGTATTGTACCAGCGGGTACCCGGCGGGGGGTCAAACTCCCGCCTTTGTACCCGCTGGAATGTTGGACAAGTCCGGCGGGTAGTCATCCACCCGCCGTACCACCCGCTGGAACGGTGGTGTGCACCCGACGGGGGTCCGACGGGTGGTCGTCTACCCGCCGCACCACCCGCTGGTACGTGGCGTGCGATGATTTGTTGGCCTCCGTGTGCTCGATCCCCGTGTATGTGAATGTCTTCTTTGATGTCCCAAAAATCTAGAGCGATGTTCTAAGTACCCTAATAGGATTTGCAATTCTTGAATTATGTATGCAGTCCAACTTTGTAATTCGTTGGATTAAAGTAAAGTCTGTGATGTTCCTATGAATCTTATGAATATCTTGATGTCACTTATCATCGTGAGCTGGTACGTATGTGTACTTTTCCTTGATTATCCTTTGAATAGGCTATTGTTGAGCCTTGAATGTTATATTGATGTCTATGTATGATGAATGAAATGAGATTGGCGGTAACGAGCTGCGTGCTCAAAATGATTAGCGGTATATCGCACTGCATGTGCTTATGATATGGCGCTGCGTGTGCTATTATGATTATGTTTATGAAAAACTGGCGGAAAAGTAGTCGGGGAGCATGGCTCCGGAGGGATAAGATTAGATTGGTGTACAGGGTGGTCTCGGAGGTAAAGGTTGGAACTGTTATAAGGATGGAGTGGTGTAAGGTTGGAATGTGGAATAAGGTTGGAACTTGGAACGTGTAACTTGGTTACGGTTTGTTATTCTTGTAACCTATCGTTGTCTTATCGTGTCAATTCTATTGGTATGTCATGAGCTTGATTAGGTTGATGAGTGTATCCTCCAATGAGTCAATGTTGTGAATTTAAAGCTAGAGTTGTTAAGATTATACTTATGTATTCCCAAGTCTCAACTGATTTTTCTTATATAATATATATATTGTACTCAATGCATTTGAGTGGGTTACTTAGCAATTCTCACTAACGGTTGCTACACCATATGTTTTTCAGGTACAATCTAGTTGATACAAGAGAGCGCTAGATGGAGTTGTGGTTCCTAGTCTTAGTTTGTGTTAGCTTTTAGTTTTGACGGCTTATGAGCCATTATGTTATATAGATATTATTTATGGATTATGATTAGTTGAATAGTAGCATGTGCATCTAAGTTCTTAGCTTAGATGTGGCATAACATCCCCAACTATTATGTTTAGCTTCCGCATTGTTTTGATATTAGTGATAGACTTTATCGTATTTATTAAGCTTAAAATGTTTTAAAATATGCCTAAAATTGGGGGTGTTATACTTGTAGCTCTTAATTCTCTTCTTTCTTGTTTCCAAAGCACAGCATAATCCCCCCTAGGGTTGAGGAAGGCGGGATTTTATAGTGGGAACCAAGCTGGGGACGAAATAGGAAATTTTCACGCAAAATTTGGAATCTGCCAAAACCCACCTCTCGCCGACTCGATGCGTCGAGAACAAGCTCGACACGTCGAGCCGAGACGTCATTTTTCCGGAAGGTTCACTGGAAAGGTTCGATGCATCGAGTCCTCAACTTCTCGACCACGAATGCTGCTGGAAATTTTGGACGCGTCGAGTTTCCTATGTACTCGCACTTCGGTCCACTTTTGCTCTAAACTTGTCCTAGAACTTCCCTTGTTCTTGCACTTAACCTATAATGGTTCCAAAACACTAACAAATACCGTAAAACATTCAAAACAAGTGTAAACCATATCTAAATGATAAAACAAGGGAAATTGCAATCAAAGTAACAATTTCATGAACTTAAGCTCAACAAATGTGAACAAACTAACACAAGAAATATGCACAATTAAGCTCACATCAGAATGTTACCTTCAAAGGCTGAGATATTCCAGCAGTTCTAATAAGTAATGAAGTCCTTCACTTTATTATTGCCACTTTTACCAGGAATAATAATGTTGGGAATGGTAACTAGTGGTTTGTTACCCACCCACAAATCGTGCCAGAAGTTGATTGTATTTCCATTGTCAATCTTCCATTTCACCCGTCTGAAAGAATATTTTTCCCTTTCATAATGCTACGCCAGTTCAAGGAAGCATTAGGGGTGCAATTGAGATTAAGAAAATCCCCATCTTTAACATATATTTCCCTTAGAATTTTGACCTAGAGCCTGTCTTGGTTGGAAAAGAGTTTCCAGGCCAGTTTGGTAAGAAAATCAAGATTGAAGTCAGAAGCTTTCCTAAGCCCCAAACCTCCCAAGTCCCTTGGTTTACAAATCTCCGACCAGTTATTAGTGTGGATCTTCTTGACATTATCTGCGTGCCCCCACAGAAAATTCTTGTAGATCCTGTCAATAGCATTACAAGTACTTATCGGGATAGCCATGGACTGCATGGTGTAGGTGGGAACAGTTGCCAGGGAGGATTGAACCAGAATCCTTCTCCCCGCCATGTTGAGAGAGCTAGTTTTCCAAGAAGAAAGCTTTCTTCTCATTTTATCAATGATGGCAGTGAAGGTGTCTTTAGAAACCCGTTTTTGAAGCATGGGTATACTAGGTAGGAGTCGAGGTTGGGGGAGATGGGGATACCCATATTTTTACTAATGCTTCTTTTACAACCTGTAGGAGTGTTAGGTGTACAAAAAAATTGGGATTTAGAATTACCTTTAGGCCGAAAGACCTACTGAAAGTATTAAGGCAATCCATCATAACGGTAGTCTGACGATCCGAAAATTCTCCGAAAAACATAAGGTTGTCCGCGAAGAAGAGGTGGGAGATGCCAATACTTCCTCTAGTTATTCAGATCGGTTTCCACCTACCTGACTCGAATTTATTTTGGATCTGGTAAGCAAGTCTTTCCATGACAAGATTAAACAGATAGGGAGCAAGCGGGTCCCCTTGACGAAGCCCTCGCCCTGGAGCGAAAGAAGGGAGACGACCACCATTCCATAGAATAGAGATGTCACTTTCTCGCAGAGAAAACATAATCAAGTCAATCAGACATCTGGGAAAACCAAAACCCTCTAAGGTATCTTCAAGAAAAGCCCAATCCACAGAGTTATAAGCTTTCTGAATGTCAACTTTGATAATCAAGTAACCTTTCCTCCCATGCTTCTTTTGTATTGTGTGAATAATTTCCTAAGTTAAGATCACATTGTCGAGCGTAGATGTCCCCGGAAGGAAACTATTCTGGTGGGACCAAATAGATTGCACATCAAAGGTCTCATTCTATTAACAATCACTTTAGAAATTATCTTAAAAGCCACGTTAAGCAGGGTGATCGGTCTGAAATCAGCCGCTGACTCTAGAACCTCTTTTTTGGGAATGAAGGTCACAGGGGCTTTGAGAATGGATTTGGGCACAGAACCAAGAAAGAGGGCCTAGTTCACCATATTGGTCAGGGTTGGACCAACCTCGTTCCAAAAATGCTGGTAGAACACCATCTGGATACCATCAGGACCTGGAGTCCCAAACTTTTTCATACCAAAAATAGCTTTTTTCACTACCAAATGCATTCTTTATTTGACTTAAATAAGTCTTTTAGCTATTCATTTTTTTTTACCTAATTTGGTCATTCCTTTAGTTTACCGTCGAATCAATGTGAAATGTGAGGGGAAATTTAAAATTTCAAGTTTTAACCCAATTTGAATTTTGTTTAATATTGTATTGTTGCATATGAATGTTTAATAATAAATTTTGTTAATTTAGTTCTAAACATTTGAAATTTATTGTATCATCATAATTTTAAATAGAATCAGACTTACAAATATCATGGAACTTTTGGTCATTTATTGTGGACTATTACGGTGTTGAAAAAGTGGTTATGGAAATTTTTATTAATTTGAGAGTGACTTCTTGTTCAAAAAGTCTTGATGGAAGAAACTAAAGGTCCACACTTACATATATCATGGAACTTTGAGTTATTTACTGTGAACTATTACTATGTTTAATAAGTGGTTATAGAAACTTTAAATTTGAGAATGACTCTTTAATTCATGTTCAAAAAATCTTGATTCTAGTTTTTTTTTTTTTACTACCAAATAAAGAGACTTCTTATATTTAAATCCATTACAATTACCAAATATTTAATTTCAATTTTCGAACCAAATGCCCTCTTTATTTGACTTAAATAAGTCTTTTTAACTATTCTATTTTTTACCTAAATGTGAGGGGAAATTTAAAATTTCAAGTTTTCACCCTAGGGGCTCATTTTATTGGGAAAGTATTCGAGCAAGTGGGGTCCATTTTTATTGCAAGGGGGTGAAGAATGAAGCATTGAGCAAAATATTAAAAGGATTTGCTGCATGTGAGGGACTGAATCAAGTGTTTATTGATGTAAAATGACTAGCTATAAATAATAAACAAAGTGAGAGTAAGTAGCAGGAAGTTACAACCACTAGTCTAATAAAGCTATTCTACAGGAGTGTACCAAGAATAGAGATAGAATGTGTCAACCACCACTCATATCCTTAACACGCCCCCGCAAGAGTGAGGATCCGTCGGAGACTCCAATCTTGGACCGAAACCGAAGGAAATGATGACGTCCCAGAGGCTTGGTGAGGAGATTGGCTAACTGAGCGGACGACGGAACATGCTGAACAACTAGCGCACCACTAGTAACTAGATCCCGTACAAAGAAGTAGTCTAAAGCCAAGTGTTTCATACGTGAGTGAAACACCGGATTTTTACAAACATAGGTGGCGCTGAGATTATCACAAAGTAGAACCAGGGGTTGTACAAGACTCAACCTGAGCTCCTTGAGCAAATTTTTAATCCAGAGGACCTCAGCAGCCGCATTCGCCTAGGCCCGGTATTCAGCTTATGTCGACGAACGAGAAACAGATTTCTGCCGTGAGGACTTCCAAGAAATAAGGTTATCGCCTAGATACACCAAGTACGCCGTAGTCGAGCGTCCAGCAGTGCTGCACCCGCCCCAATCAGAGTCGGTATATACACGCAACTGTAAAACCTGTCCAACACGAAGGAAAAGACCGTGACAAACAGTCCCTTTGAGGTAGCGAAGCAGACGTTTAGCAGCTTGCCAATGTAGATCCGAAGGTGCATGCATGAACTGTGAGAGTCAATTGACTGCAAACGCCACATCAGTCCGGGTGATCACAAGGTACTGCATGAGACCTACCAGGCGGCGAAATTGAGTAGCATCTGTCGCATGATCAGGTGATTGAAGTGGTACTAACTTTTCTGAAACAGCCAGTGGTGTCGAAACATCCTTTGCACCATCCATTTTGAACTGCGTGAGTATATCAGTTATATATTGGCTTTGTGACAAGAACACACCATCACTAGTGGAGATGACCTCGACACCCAAGAAGTGGTGGAGCGTACCGAGATCCTTCAGAGCAAACTGGGCTGACAAAGTCTCCACAAAACGATCAAGCCAGGTAACATTATTGCCTGTTAACAAAATGTCATCTACGTAGACTAAGAAATAAACAATCACACCATGAGATGAATAAATGAATAGCGAAGCATCCGCTTGAGACTTAGTGAACCCACAACGCTGCAAAAACAGCGAGAGCTCCTGGTACCAGGCTCTTGGAGCCTGTTTAAGGCCATACAGAGCTTTAGTTAACCTGCAAACATGATTAGGGTATAGTGGATCAACATATCCGGGCGGCTGCTCCATAAATACTTTCTCATGTAGTGTGCCATGCAGGAAAGCGTTATTGATATCTAACTGGCGCAAAGTCCATCGATTACTTAACGCAATGGTCAGGACCAATCGGATAGTGACCGGTTTCATAACCGGGCTATATGTTTCGAAGTAATCCCGCCCAGCGGTCTGTAGGAACCCTTTGGCCACAAGACGTGCCTTGTACCGATCAACGGAGCCATCTGATTTGCGCTTCACTCGGTAAACCCATTTACAGCCAATTGGAACACAATCACCACGCGGGACAAGCGACCACGTATTGTTGCGGTGCAGAGCTTCGAACTCCTCGTCCATGGCTTTCCTCCACCTAGCGTCTTTGAGGGCATAGGCGACGGTAGAATGCTCTAAGGCCGGAGGTAAGGGGTGGGCTGTGGTTAAATTGACAACATAATCAGAGTACCTGGGATTAGGGCGACGAGACCTGGTAGACCGCCGCAAACCAGCTTGCGGTTGAGGTGATTCTGAGGAGGACACTGGTTGAGAAACTTCAGAGGTAGCGAGTGGATGGGAACTCGAGGGTTCATCGTGCGGGTGAACGTTAGTAGTGATAGGAGGGGACGGAGGACTCGGAAGAGACGAGGGCTGTGACGAAACCGGAGAGGAATGGTGACCGGCGGCCACACTGAGTTCGCCGGACTGCCTAGACGTCGGGGAAGTTTGCGGCGTCGGAAGTCCTGGCGAAACCGATGCAGCGGGTGGTGAGGAAGAAAAGGACGATTCTGAAGTTGGTGATGCACCAGACGAGACCGGTGTTTTGAATAGAATTTGTGGCAAGGCAGGAGATTGAACCCCATTAGTCATATCTGACTTAACCTGTAACTCCCTGGCAGGAAACACATGAGAAACAAAATGTACATGTCTTGATAAATATACCCGATTCGAGAAATAATCGAGGCATTTATAAGCTGATTGTGTGTTTGAATATCCCAGAAAAATACACGGGCGTGACCTTGGTTCCAGTTTTTTTGTATTATAGGGACGTAACCAGGGGAAACGCAAACAACCAAATGGTTGTAGCTTATCATAATTTGGTCACTGGTTAAACAAAACATGATAAGGAGATTTATTACCTAAAACGGGAGTCGAGAGTCGATTAATGAGATAGGCTACTGTTTGAAAGGCATAATACCAATATGAAGACGGCATAGAGGCAGCATGAAGAAGGGACATACCAGTCTCAACCACATGCCAGTGTCGTCGTTCAGCCATGCCATTGTGATCGGGAGTATGAGGGGGAGTAGTAAAATGTGAAATACCATGAGTGTTAAACATTGGTATTAATTTAACAAACTCCCCTTCATTATCAGAATAAACAGAGATAATTGACATATTGAAGAACTTCTCTACTAACCTTTTGAACTGTGGAAAGACATCAAACACATCGGACTTGCGTTTTAAGGGATATAACCAGATATATCGAGAAAAATGATCAACAAAAATTACATAATAAGCAAACCCATCAACCGACTTTTCAGAAGTACCCCATACATTAGTGTAGATTAATTATAGAGGCCTAGAACTAACAAGAGTGCTTTTTGAGAAGGGTAATTTGTGACTCTTGTATATATTGCACGACTGATAGTAAAATTCATTTAATGAGGACAAAGGAATGGGAACATTGCAGTGTAGCAACACTAGATGTAACACCTTACTGGACGGATGGCCAAGACGGTGGTGCCACTGCGACACATGCGACAGTTCTGTAGAGTTTATTGTAGGCTGACTTGAGAGAGGTCCATAGTAGACACTATTAATGGTCGCCCCCCGTAAAAGTGACATCCTCGTTCGAAGATCCTTCACGACAAAATAGGAATCAAAAAACTCAACCGACACGCGATTAGTTTTGCACAACTGAGACGCAGACAATAAATTTTTATTCAACTGTGGGACACGCAGGACATTTTGTAGAGTGAGAACGGAAGAGGGAGTGGGAATAGCAGACTGACCAATATGAGAGATTTTTAGTGAATTACCGTCACCCAGGCATATTTCATCGGGACCCTTGTACTCAGCGATGGTCTGTAGAGGAGCCATGTTCGGGGTGGCATGATGAGACGCCCCATTGTCAAATAACCATGGTGAAGTCGTACCTATGGTTGAATTTGTTGTAGGAGATGAAGTGGGCATAGGTGCCTGCATGGGAAAAACATTATGATCCTTTAAGAACCGGGCTAACTTACGGCAGACACGGGTTTTATGGCCAGCTAAGTTACAGAATCGGCACACAGCATTGGGTCGATTGTTGCACTTTGCGGACGAGTTTGCCGGTTAGCATTGTTGTTGGTGCGGAACCTCCGGTTGGTTGTAGATTGATGAGAATTCGGTGAAGCCCAAGAGCTGCGTTCAGCAGTATTGGCAGTGGCCAACAGGGATTGACGAGCATCATCGGCTTCTTTCAAATGACGTTCATGATCCGTGAAAACATTCGCTAATTCACCCAAAGAGATGGGTTTGTCACGGACACGAACCGCAGAAATGATGGAGTTTTACTCGTCTCCTAGTTGCATTAGAACATAAACAACCATGTCTTCATCCGAAATTGGGCACTGAGCCAAGGCGAGATCGTCGGCTATAGACCGCATATCAGTCAGGAAAGCGGTAACCGACCGATCACCTTTCAGGTTTTTGGTAAGCTTAGCCTTGAGGGAAATGATCCGTCCTCGGGAGGGACTAGCATAGCTAGCAACGAGTCGTTGCCAGGAATCGCACGCTGTTGGTGCGGAAGAAATCAGAGGCTGAATTGTGTCAGAACAACTCCCCAGTAGCGCATTAGTGATGAACTGGTCTTGACGAAACCAAGTCAGGTGGGCGGGATTCGGGGTGGTTTGTTCAGTATCGCTAAACTTGGCTGGTTCTTTAACAGAACCGTCGATGTAGCCAAGGAGATTGAAGCCAATTAATGTCGCCTGAACCTGGCGTTTCCAAACGGGGAAATTGGTGGGGGTAAGTTTAATAGGGAAGTTGGACGGAGCGTTTAGCTGGATAACATCATTGCTGGTTGCAGAAGATTGGAAGGCCATCTGTGTCACAAAAGGTGGCAAAGAGGAAAGGGAGAAAAAAAACTCACTTAGGAGATTGTGGCTCTTGATACCATGTGAGGGAATGAATCAAGTGTTTATTGATGTAAAATGACTAGCTATAAATAGTACACAAAGTGAGAGTAAGTAGCAGGAAGTTACAACCACTAGTCTAATAAAGCTATTCTACAGGAGTGTAACAAGAATAGAGATAGAATGTGTCAACCACCACTCATATCCTTAACACTGCCAAGGGGTATCCAACCAACGACCTCCACAAGGCAGCTCACATCCCAACCCACCAAACACTACTTATCTTGTGTATTAGAGGGCAGGAAGCTCTAGTTATGAATGGGAAGTGTGCTACAAGAAAAGTAATGTGGGGGACACATGTGTGGCCAAAAATGAAGACTAGCCAATACCGTACATTTGTCAACCATCCGGAAGTCCCTCTAGACTATATAAGGCACCCTTAATTCCTCTTAAAACGGCATCCCTTGGATCATAATAACCTCCATAGCTTGGTGGTTTATTATCCTAACATTTAACCCATATATCAACCCATTCTTTGGGCTATAACTTTTATTTATGGTGTACCCAGCTCCGACAAAATCATCATTAACACCGCCTGTGAGAAACGCTAACGAAAAGCACGCATTCCTAGTTCTACTACCCGTTCTACCCTTTCTCTTTACTCAATCAAACCCCATATATGCCAATATATATTGGTATGAGGGAAGGGGAGAACCCCACTAGACTACTGTCTAGCTCTAGAAATGTTGTTATGCCAGCCCATCAAGTCTCTATCTATATCTAAATTTGCATGAATCTCTACAGGGGGGCCTTCAAATTCTATCCCATCACTGTTCTTTTTTATTGCAACTTTGATTAATTTGTCCGTCACCTTGTTCAACTCTCTACTTATATGCAAGATTCTGACATCCCATTCTTTATTCATCCAAGACTTGCATGTCTAAAATTCTTACTTCAACAATTATTAATCATACCATAATTATTATTCAAATAATCAACAATACTTTTAATATTATATGAATTCTAAAATTATGAATTCTTTTTTAAAAAAAATAAAATTATACACTATTATTATAAATAATATTTCAATATAACTACAATTTTAATTAAGTATAAATATTGAACATCTATTATTTAGGATCCTCCTAAAAAACTAGTACTTACATAAAGGCCAAATTAATACTTTTTGAACTTTAAAATTTTACACATTCATAGCTCACAATGAGGGATAATGCATGGGCACTTTAGCCACGGCGAAAGGCCAAAGTAAATAAATATTAGAAAATTAAGGAAACTAGCACTAGGTAGTTCAATTTTCAATTCACAAAATTCCAAGAAGCATACACATATATAATAAATAAACTAATGCATTATATTTGTATTAATTAAAATTAAAATAAAAAATGGTATGATGGGTGTTTGATAACTTTGATTTACAGAAGACTCCACAATCACTATTCGACTATGTGCATTAGGTGAAACTCGCATTTTGACTATAGTCAGAAAAGAATCACAAGGAAGTAAATCAGCTTAGTTATTCATAACTCGCGAATCAAACTGGAAACTTTGTATTTACTGAGCCAACTATTTGACCAACATGACTGAGACCGATCTACCACTCATTAAAATGGCAAAAGCAAAAACATATAAGAGTAAATAAAGAGCAATTAAAACGAACAAAAAAAAAAAAAAACATGCATGTGTAGAGGTGATATAAACTTACAATGAGAAGTCTATATCTATAGCCTTATTTAGATAGAAACTAAATTTAAAAATTTAGTAAAAATCTCAAATAGACCAAAGAACACCTAGTAAACATTTCAACAAAATACTTGCTAGCAATTTCCAAAAGTAGACACAACTTACTATGACGTGTATGACATGACAATAACAATTTAATAGTAACCTATAACAAAAAAAATAAAGAGACAAAAAGGTACTCTAATTTTAAAAAATCACATTTATATATTGTGAAAAGTATATATATCTAAACCTTTTAAATAATTTCCACAATTTATACCAAATTTAAAACTTCTGTATAATTTAATCCAATTTTACTAATTAAGACAATTAAGATAAAATTATATTGGAAAAGGTTTCATATTTAAGAATAATAAAAGTTTTAGAAATTTTAAATATAATTATCATAATATAAAAAGTTTGATTTTCGTTTTCAGTAATAAACATATTTTAATTATATTTGATTGGTCACTTTTGACAAGCAAATATTTATATTGTAGCTTCATTTAATTATAATTATTTTATGTTAGGATATTTTAGAAATTCAAAAAATAACTTTCGAAAGTTATTTTTAAAATTTTACGATGTTTGGGTATTCAAAGCTAGAAAATGAAATCAACATGAAAATATCGATTGTAGTTAAAGGTAAAAACACATATTGTGGTGTTTTGAACCAGGGTATCATGCAATATGGACCCTAATCCACAATATAATTTGCCTACTCATAGCTCAAAAATTAAAAAAACATTAAACTTGCATCTTTTCCATAAAGTTGCCTATTTTTTAGTTTTGGAATATTGTGTCCTTTTTTTTCTTTTTTCTTTTTGTGGAATAGAAGGGCTGAAGGGAGGGGACAACCCAAAAAATTACTCGGTAACGTTGCTCACAATATGTCTTGTCCTTGAAATTCTCCGCTTATTCGGTGACGTTGTGCTTATTACTTTTAATTCTTCTGCTTTTTTTCTATAATTTTTCATTTTTTTTTCAATTTTTTCATTCTCAATTCTCTTGAATAGAAGGGCTGAAGGGCGAGGACAACCCAAAAGATTACTCGGTGACATTGCTCACAATATGCCTTGTCCTTGAAATTCTCCGCTTACTCGGTGGCGTTGTGCTTGCTTTAATTCTTCTGTTTTTTTTATATATATATAATTTTTCACTTTTTCAATTTTTGAATTCTCAATTCTCTTTTTTTTAAAAAAAAAAATTAAATAAATATACAAGTAACTGAACCCTCTAATTTCCTTTCTTCAAATATTTATTTGCTTATAAAAATAAATAATTTCTTAGTAAATGCACCCTAATTTTTAAAACTAAACCTGCATGAATCACAGTTAAGGTTAGTGGGCACTTAGTTATATATGCTGAATGACTAATTTAAAGCAAATAAAAATTACAAAAAGTAGAGAATATGTAATTCAGAAAATGCCAAGAAACATACACATAATAATAATAATAATAATAATAATAATAATAATAATAATAATAATAATAATAATAATAATAATAATAATAATAAATATTTTAAGCTATCTTTTGTTGTGCTTGCCAGTCCACTCCTCAAAAGTCATATAGTGTATACGCATGCAATTAATTCACTAATTGGTTAGATGTTTAGAGCTAATAAGTCAATTCCAAAATTTGCAAAATCTTCTTCAACCAAACAATTCCTAGAATGGCAAAAACCTTACCACTTGCGTAGTGAAGAAGGATTCTAATTAATACTGTGAAACGCTTCCGTTACGCGTCATTTCAGGATATAACACACTTCAATTATGTGACATTTTTATAATTAATACTGTGAAACGTTTCAGTTACGCGTCATTTCAGGATATAACACACTTCAATTACGTGACATTTTCATAATGGTGATGTTTCAAATAAACGTATACTGTTTATAATTAATTTTTGAGTTAACTAGAACTCCTTTAGTCGGAAGAATTGAGATGATAAAAAAAATTTATTCTATCTTTGGAGGCTTTTTACATGACTTACACTTAAAGTTAAACTAAACATTGAAAAGAGAAATTAAATTGATTTGATATAACTATAAATAAGAAGCATCTTATTTTCATCTTAATATATGTAAAAGGAAAGTAGAAGAATCATGGTTTATATAACTTTTTTCAATGCTATTGACTCTGTTACATTGTAGTATCTGTTCAAACATACTTTGTCAACCTATTGAAGTTTTTTTTTTTTTGAATGCTACTAGCACTTTGTCAACCTATTGAAGTTTTTTTTTTTTGAATGCTACTAGCTCTATTACATTGTAGTATCTGTTCATATACTTTCTCAACCTACTGAAACACAAAGAGCTAATAACGCCTCCACTGAAGCTCGAACTTACAACCTTCCAAATGGAAGTCCAACCCGGGTACCATTAGACCACATAGTCCTGGTCATGGTTTATATAACTTATTTTTATAACAACCTAATAATTTCATCAATCATTGAAAAAGTGACAAATACATCATTTCTCCCGAAGGGAGACTCCCACTCGACAGAGTATTTGGGATGATATAAATTACGATGACTTAATAACAAACACAAAGAATCTGCCCATTTAAGCATAACCTCCACACTGTCATTGCCGAGGTTTGAATATTGGTCTTTTTTACTAAATATTGCCTACTGAATCAGTAAGCTAAGTCCGTAAGTACCGACAAATACATAACTATTTTAATTGCTTGCGCACACACATAAAATACTGTTGTCACAATGTGTGAAAATGAGTGTCGAAAGTCTTACTATTATTATTATTATTTTTTTTTTTGAAAACCAGTGTCCAAAGTCTTTTAAAAAAATTAGTAAATAAATAAATCATCAATTGATACTTCATATGCAATTTTGATGGTGTAACTTATAAAATGCTATTAGAGGAGACAAAAGTTATAAATCACCGTTTAAATTATAGTGCCTTAATGGGGGCGCTTCTTCAAAAAAATTTCATATGCCAAAATATGAAACAGAATCAATTAGATAAAATAATTTGAATAACATTGTACTATATTCATAAATACTTTTTAATTTTAATTTTTTTTTAGTTAGATCAACTTTATGTTTTTCTAAATTAATTTGAATAAAATTATACAATGAAGTATAATATAAACTTGTATACTATATTAATTAAATGATTCATTAAAAGTAGACTAAAGAACATTTAATTTGTCCCGCACGGATTTAGCTCAATGGTTTAGTGGGCAGTATTTGGGGTAAGAGACCAAGGTTTGAACCTCGGCGGCGGTAGTGTGGGAATTATGTCCAAAGTGAGCAGATTCCTTGTGCGCACCGACATTTGGCCCTGTCTACAGGGACGGAGCCAGAGGGGGGGCAGGGGGGTCAGCTGCCCCCCTCACCCCACCCCCACCCCATATAATATATATATTTATATATAATATATGTTTTAGTATTAGTATTTAAAAACTAGCAAATGTTAACATGTAAGGAGTTAGATTAGTTGGTAGAGCATGTTTATGGTAATAGGAAAGGTCTTGGGTTTAAAACCTAGCATTAACATAGTTTATCCTTTCTCTATGGTTTTAACACATTTATTTTTTTAATATTTAATACACACACACACACACACACATATATATATATATATATATATATATATATATATATATATATATATATATATATATATATATATAACATTCTTTTATATTAATAGTTATATGTATAATTTATAATGTGTTTTCTATTCAAATTATTTTATTAAATTAAAATTATATTTCTTAAGTAATGGTTATAAAAAAATAAAATAAAAAAATTCTTAGGTAATTTTTAAAAAAAAAAAAAATTATATCTTTCGTTTTAATGTTTCGCTTTTACGAAAAAATTTCAAAATCCGTCCTACTTCTTCACCCCCCCCCCCCTCCCCTCCCCTCAATCGAATTTCTGGCTCCGTCACTGACTGTCTACTAACCCATTGAGTCACCGTAATTTACATGCTTTGTCGGGACGGAGTGTGGGGGCCTTTGGGGTAAGAACATTTAATTTATTAATTAAAAGATTCATAAAAAAGTAGGCTAAAAAATATTTAATTTATCTTGTGAAGAAATAAAAGTGATAAAATAAACAAGAAAAAATAAAGACAAAGTGTTATAAATGAGATTTAAACCTATAACATAAGGTTTTCAACATCAAGTTTGAAATTCAACCAACTAAGGTACTTGAACTATTAACAATTTAAGCATAAATATATGTTTTATATAAAATTTATTGATATATATATATATATATATATATATATATATATATATATATATATATATATATATATATATTGAAATTTCCGACCACATGAAAGTCATCTTATATCAAGTCGAAAGCAAAAAGTGGTCGGAAATAGCAACAAAGGTTTTTCCGAATATCAAAAGTGATCGGAACATGGCTTTTGACTTGATTTAAAATCACTTTCAGGTGGTCGGAAATTCAATAATATTTAGTAGTGATATATATATATATATATATATATATATATATATATATATATATATATATATATATATATATATATATATATATATATAAAGGAGTGGGTGGGAAGAGGGGAACAGCTGCCTCCACTGTCCCTGCAATAACTCCATCGCTGTCGAAATATTTGATTGATGAATTTTTTTAGGGCCTATTTGACCCTTTTCCCTATTTTTTAAATTGATTTGTGTATTTTATTTAATTCCTTCAACAATTTAAGTTAGATTTAAACTATTGCACAATGATATATTTTAATTAATGTTTTGCTATTATTAACTGAACATTATACTTACAATTTACAAGAAAAATTCATTTTAATGCTTCATGAAAATTTTTTCAATTTATTTACATGGCATGCATGAAACCATGCGTCTAGCCAATTGCTTCATAGAAAATATCTGATTAAATTTTTAGCTCCTATTTTATAGCACACTTAATAGTACTAATTTTACATGCGAATTGTGCAAATGAAATAATGTCAAATGTTTATTTTTAAATAAGTACTTCGAAATATATCAATGTAAGATTATATAGGAGATGTTCATGCATACGTAATTGAATGTTAAATTTGTTTATTTAAATCGGTAATTAAAAGTATATGAATACAAGATAATATATGAAAGATTGATTATAAATGTGATTAAAATAAGAGTTAATACCCATTTTGGTCCCTCGACTATTAGGTAATGCTCAATTTAGTCCCATACTATTAAAAGTACCCAATTTAGTCCTCTAACTTGTAAATCATACCCAATTTAGTCCTCCGTTACAATTGTCATCCATCCACTGTTATAGAGAGGGACAAAAACATCATTTTATCTAATAGTCGAGGGACCAAAATAGGTATTAACTATTATTATCTAATAGTCGAGGGACCAAAATAGGTATTAACTATTATTATTATTTTATTATTATAAAGAAGGGAGATACCCTACATATACACACTACTTGACTCAAGTAAGGTTTGAACCTATCACTTTCCACTTAGGGGAACAACCAGATACCAATGGACCACAAGCTACTTGGTAACTATTTTTGTTGTTGTTGTTATCTGTGTCTCACACCTCCCAACCAATATACGAGCAAGAAGATCTGGCCAGAGAGTGAACAATCACATTGGTTGTTATATTGTTTTTTTTTTTTTTTTAAATACATTCTAACATATTCATAGTATATGGTTAATAATTATGTCAATTTTTATTGGAATGAGGTTCGAACCTAAGACCTTCCTTATGAAAATCAATGAGTAAGTTAACAATAATAAATAAGAAAGAGAAAATATCAATTTTAGTCCATCGACTATAATACATGTATCAATTTTAATCCTTGACTATTAGAATTTTCAAATTAGGTGCATGACTATTCAATTTGTATCAAATTTGGTCATTGACTGTTAACATTTTCAAATTAGGTGCATGACTATTTAATTTGTGTCTCATTTGGTCCTACTGTTAAATTTTCCGGCCAAGTCACCAGTGACTGTCTAATTTATTTAATTTTTATTTTTAAATTTATTTTAATAATTTTAAAATTAAAAAAAAAACTTAATAATAATAATAATAATAATAAACGCCTACCATCCCCACCCTCCTCCTTCGTCTCGGCCAGACATGAGGGGGGGGGGGGGGGGAGAGGAGAGAACGTCGGCCACCCCCCCTCCCGGATACGAAGGAGGAGGGTGGGGGTGACTGGCATTATTTTATTTTTTTTAAGTTTTTTTTTTAATTTAAAAATTATTAAAATAAATTTAAAAATAAAAATTAAATAAATTAGTTGGTCAACATTGACTTGGCCGGAAAATTTAACGGCAGGACCAAATGTGATACAAATTGAATAGTCATGCATGTAATTTGAAAATGTTAATAGTCAAGGTCCCAATGTGATACAAATTGAATAGTCATACACCTAAATTAAAAATTTTAATAGCCAAGGACTAAAATTGATACATGTATTATAGTCGAGGGACTAAAAATAATATTTTCTCAAATAGTAAACTTAATATTCCGTTATTAAAGTTTACATTGACGAAATGCAGAGGTATTTAGAAAAATTAAATGATATAATAGAGGATAAAGTAGGAAAAATAATTTTAAAAAAATACTAAAATTAAAATAATATGAAAATCATTTCAACAAAAAATTACACCAACATTTTTTAGTTCCCGTTAGGGACCTAACTTTATTGACTCTTATTATATTTATATGTATATGTGTGTGTATGTATGTATATATATATATATATATATATATATATATATATATATATATATATATATATATATATTTCTTTAAAAAATCATTTGTAGAAACACGAGCCTTTTTGATGAATATATAATATAATTATATATATAGAGAAATATATTACTCCAAAAAGGTTTTTTTTTTTTAATATATAAACTAACTCTTTTTTAAATAAATATTTTAACTTTTTTTTTTCTGCTTTCCCCAAACAACCACTATATATGAAAGTACATGGCATAGACTATATGAAAAGCCTTACTAGAAAACAACAATGTCAATCACATTAATAAATATGCCACTTTTGCACAAAAAATAATAATAAAATCTTTAAAAAAATCATCAAAAGCAAAAGCAACATTGAGATTTGGGTTTTTTTTGGAGGTGTGGTGATAACACTTCAATAATTAACATAATTAAATTAAATTTTATTTTAATCAAGTGGACTTTAATTTTGCCTTACAACAAAATCCTAACAAAATCTATATGGTTCACATACTTTTGTTACCTTTATGTTTTGTAGTTTTGTTGATGACAACATAACGACTTATATTCAAGTTTAGTGCAGTCTTTTTTCGCTAGCTAAGGTCTTCTACCCCCATCATGTTTTGTCTTGTCTCACTCATTTATTTTCCTAACATATATAACTTGTACTATACAAGTCTTGGTTGGTTGCTTTCATTTTGTCATATTACATGATCAAAGACGTACACTACTTTCACTTGAAAATAAGCATCAAAAGACATTTGTCTCTTGGGAGCACTTGTGTAATATTTTGTGCATTATATTATTGATACTATACTTTACATTTTACCTGAATCAGAATGTCATTTGATTCATGGAATGTCAGATTACCTTAGAAAATGTCACCTTAGAAAATGTCAGATTGCTGGAAATGTTAGATTCCTAATAATGTTATATATATTTCTGTGTTTGGTTAAAACTGAGGTATGTAATATAGACATGTTTAGTTGAAGAGTTGTTGTTTATGTTATAATGGTTGTTTTACATTAATACTCTCAGCATATATTATATATGTGAAGTTCAAAAGGCTTTATTTTAATTCCTTTGTCCATAGAGTTTAAATTGTCATCTTCTATGCACAAAGGTGAAACTTTTCTTTACAAGATTATATATATATATATATATATATATATATATATTAAATGCGGCGGGATCCTCCCGTGTGGCGGTACGGCGAAATTTCATAATACACCAACAGTGTTAACAACATGCTCAACTGTGTAAGGGAAACACACCACAATGAAATGCAAAAGAATACCAAAAAATACACAACAAATCCAAAAAAAAAAAAAATAATAAACCATATAACTCACCACCCCCAATGGTGTATTTCCGAACACTGTGTGGTGTTTTTAATTACACATAATGGTGTGTTTTTGGTGATGTGTAACTAATTTTTGTGTGTTTTGGGGGTTTATTTTCCTAACGTTGATGGTGTATATTTAATGAACTATTGGTGACGCCGCACCGTAAGACACCGCCGCACTTGAACATTCCTCTCTCTCTCTCTCTCTCTCTATATATATATATATATATATATATATTATAATAAAATATGTAATTATAATAATATAATTTATTATCATATAAAAACTAAAAACACAATAGTATAAAAAATATTTTCACTGTAATAGCAAAATAATATTATCTTAGTAGGAGAATGGCAAAGTAAGTAAAAAAACTAAGGGAATCTCACATTACCTATAGGAAGATGAGAGAATCACATTCCCTCAAAAATCTAACATGGAGGCTATTTTTGATTCCATGAAAAAGTTACACACGCAGTAAGCAAAGGTCTAGCATCTGTGGTTCATGTTCAGTTGAGTTACCATGATTTACATCCTCCCAGATGTTCTGTCGGGTTGAGGTGTGGGAAACTCTTAGCGTTGGGGTTCAACCTTTTGGAAGAATGAAAAAGTTACACAACTTCAACCAAACATAGAAATGTTACATAACTAACCAAATATAACCCTTATTATCTTAAATAACGTGAACCAAACACCCCCTTAAAAAATCCCAATGGTCCTGATTCTTGAATATTTGTGGGTCAAGTTTAATTTCTTCCACATCAACATTCCATGTATCCTCCATCACCAATATATTCTTTTCCCATTGGTAACATCCTTCAACCAAATGCTTTTTGGGCAATACCATTTCAACCATCTTTTAATTTATTTTCATCTATTACATTTATTTCTGTTTGAGTAATATTTTAAATTAATTAATATATCAAATTAGATATATTTTAACTTTAATTATTTTATATAAAATTTACAATTTACGTTAAAAAAACTATGAATAAAAAGAATTTTTAAAATGCACAGAGAAGTGGAGGATAATCGCCCCTTATTTAAAGCCTATTGGGTGTGTCTCTGCAACATGCCTGTTGGGTGCCCCGCATGCTACATAGTAGCCTTATGTATTTTTTTTCTTTTATTTTTTCTATTCCTCTTTCTAGTAGATGTGGCCAAATCCCAGACCTAGACATAGGTTAGCACTTATCAGAACCGGCTCAGGATAACCTAGCTAGGCCGGTCTCGTGCTAGGCCTACCACCGGCTGGCCCTAGGCTTGCAATCATTATACGGTTATACCCTGCACCATGGCGCGCGTAGCACTGTGCGCCCCGCGCCTCTTAAACGACGTCGTTTTGGTAAGTTATGTAAGGAGTTGACGCGCTTATGTGTATTTGTTTATAAATTATGTGTATTTGTTTATACAATTATGTGTATTTGTTTATACAATTATGTGTATTTGTTTATATAATAATGTATATATTTTTTATACAATTATGTACATCCGAAACAGGAAATTTATGTATATTATGTTAAGAGTTGATGTTTATTATGTTAAAAGTTTATGTATATTATGTATTATGTTAGATTATATATTTATATGTATTATCTTTTTTTAAAAAAAATATGTGTATTTTGTTATACAATTATGTACATTCATGTATACAATTATGTGTATTCTAGTATAAAATTATGTACATTTTTGAACATGAGATTTTTTTTTAAAGAAAATTAACCGCGAACACAGGATAGCGAAATTTCAAAAAATAATAATAAATCTGAAACGATGTCGTTTTGCATCAAGGCGCACAATGCAATACGCGCCTTGGTGCAGGATATAAATTGCCCTAGGCTTAGGCACGGGCCTCTTGTTGGCTAGTCCCGGGCTAAGCCCATAATTTTTGTATTTATTTTTATATAAAATAATTATATATATATAATCCTAACCATATGAGAACCACTCCCCAAGTGAGAACTTGTGGACAGATCTAAATCATTGATCAGCAAGATCTGATGGATGGAAAATTAAGTAAAAAAATGAACGATTTGCCCAGGAGAGAACTAAGAATCACTCACAACCGTCCACGAGTCCAGGTCTAACGAATTAGAAATATTGATTTTTTTTTTTTTTTTTTAAAAACGCGATGACATTTTCGTAAATAATTGAACATCGAAATGCAAGTAAATTGTGTCAAAAGTGCAAGTAATAATTTCATGTAGTACACCTAAGTGCAAGTAAAATGTATTACAAGTGCAACAAATTATGTACACTGAGCATCAATATTAAGTGCATCTAACATTAGTTGCACCGTTATCATTAAGTGCACCAATGAGTGCACCAATGCGGAAGACATTATCATTAGGTGAACCAATGTTAAGCAAATTACTTTGCACTATTTAGTGAAAATGGTTGCACCTGTAAGTGATTTTACTTGCACTTTTTACTTTTAAACTTGCACCAGTTACTTGCACTTTTAAAACATTTTACTTGCACCAAAGTTCGAGTTATTTACGAAAATTTCACCCCGCGCTGTTTTTTAAAATTACATCTGATTCGTTGAATCAGGACACGTGGACGGCTGCAATTGGTTCTTAGTTCTCTCCTGAGCTCTCGTTCTCACCGGAGTGCGCCCCTATACACACACTCAGGCACACTTTTCAAAATTAATATTTTTGTTTAAAATAATATTTTAACTATTAATTTCAAAATAAAAAATTAATATGATTTTCTACGAAATTAAAAATTTATAAGACTTTAATAACATTTGAACTTGTACTATTATAAATTTGTATAAGTCTTGTAATATTATTTGATAACTTATAAATATTATAAAGTGTCCCTTCAAAAAAAAAAAAATAATGTTTATTATAATTTATAAAGTCCATGCTAGATTTTGCCCGGGTCTAGACTGAGCTGATTAAGGACTTGGACCTGGATCGGTTTTGAGCTGGATTTCGGGTTATTTTTTTATAGGACCTCAACAAGCCCACTATAAGCCGATTCAGGTTTGTGCTCAACCCGGCCCAGGTCTAGTAAAACCCTTATCTGTTATTTTCGGATCGATTTAGGACTGATTCGACCTTGAACCAGCCTTGAATGGCCACCTCTACTCTCAAGGAATCCATTTATTTTATTTCTCATTGGTTGCTTGGTATGTATTCGTTGATTTGGCATCCCATATATTCACCAGTTGGGATGCTCTATGAGGCATTTGGCTTAAAGTATCTCATATTATTAAAGTAATATACTTTGGAATACTATATTGTTATGTGCAAACTAATAATTTGTTAGATTACATAATATAGACTTTGGCATCCCCAGAATCCATGGTTGGTTCCGAGGGTTAGGGATCAAGTTTAGAGGGGTGAATAGACTTGATCGATTTTTTAAACTGAAATTCAATTGAGGTTGAATTTAGAAATATAAAGTTTTGAAAACGTAACAAATAATAATGTTAATCCTTTTTTAATTATGACACATTTTTTGCTTGACAAAATTTTTGATTTGTGTAAAGTAAATGATAGATTTTTATAGTGGTTTAGCCAACTCAACCTAATCAACTCTTCTCACTCATATAATCCTATACAAGTGAAGGGCACTTGTGCTTTGATCACAAAGCAAACCACAAGCCTCGAAATTTTCACAAGCTAAACTTGTTACTCTTCTTTTTAACTTAACCTTTCGGCCCCAATGTCTTTTTTAACTTAACCTTTCGCTTCAATGTCTTTTTTAACTTAACCTTTCGGTCACAACCTATTAAAGCACAAAGAGCTGAGTCAATGCCCTAATTGTAGTTTAGACTTGTAACCTCCCATTTGAGAGAGTCACATATGTGTCATTGAGCTACGAACTACTTGACCGGTACCAATACTTCTAGTTAAGAATTAACCCTTTTACATTTCGACCATATAAATAGGATTGGACTTTCTCTATTAAAGAATTCATAAGAAAGCTATTTAGTCTCCATATCTTCAACTCCCCTGACTCCCCTAGCAGGGGAGTTGAAGATATGGAGATATCAAGTGGTAGTTTGTCAAAACTCAAAAAGCTTATTAATTAATTATATATCAGTGTCCACCTCACTTTCCCCATTGTTTCATTGTCCTCCTTTTGATATGGATAAGTTTGATATCAGTGAATTGTCATGAATCAATACATTGACCACTATGATGTGGATCAACGTTTTCTAATCCTCATATTACATTATTATATTATAAAATTTTTACAACCTCATATTTATTGTAAAGTTATATATCTTATACGGAGTAGTTTATAAGTTATATTTTTGTTTTTGTGTATACTGTTATCAAAATAATGTACACAACATTGCAAAGCATATATTGTAAAATTTTCCTATTATGTTATAATAGAGTAAATTTGATATTAAATATTCTAATGTAATAATATCTATATATTTTTCAAGTTAAAGAGTTTTGGATCAATTTTATTTTTTTTAATAAGAATCAAACTCTACAGAGATAATTTGAACTGAATCAAAATTAGTCTTGCAATGATAATGAAACTGGAAGTTGTATGCAAAATAAACAAATAAATAAAATCAAAAAATTCTACCATGCTTAGGAATGAGTGTATAAAAAAATGATATTTTTGTAAATATAATAATTATTTACATATATATCATTAGCCCCTTTTATTTATAAAAACATACAGAATTTTTGGTAAATAGTATTATGTTATCCCCACCCATTGCATAAGTGAGATTTCAATCTTATGTGACACATTCCATCTAAGTTTTTTTTTTTTTTTTTTTTTTTTTTTTTTTTTTTTTTTTTTTGGGTGTGGGGTATTTTTAATGACTTGACATCTACAATCTTTCAAAATTCGAAAGATTAGAAATGTCTTATAATGGGATTCACTTTTTTAATAGATAAGTGTATTATTATTTATTATTACTTATATAATATAAATTCAAAATAAATTATTATTTAATTATAAAATATATTTAATTATTTTAAAATTTATATTTTGTTTAATTTTTTTGCTTTTAAAATAATTTTTTTGTAATTTAATATTTTATTATATTATTTTTATTATTTAAAGAAAATAATTTTTTTATGTGATATGATAGTTGGACCATTTTTGAAAGTGGGGTTGAATTACAATGATGCAAAGTAAATAGTATTAAATTGTATATGTGATGAAATAACAATATGATTCTCTTATGAAAGGGAAAGTGTATTTAATGATGTGGATTATCTACAAATCTACAAACTTAATAAAAGTCAATAAAGTAATATTTTAACGGGAACTAATAAAAGTCAATAAAGTAATATTTTAACGGGAATTAAAATTAATGTTGGTGTAATTGTTTGTTGAAATGAATGGTTCATATTATTTAGAGTTTAGTATTTTTTAAAAAATTATTTTTCATATTTTACCCTCTATTATATCATTTACTTTTTCTAAATACGCTTGTATTTTTGTGAGGGGGCTCCTTGTGCGCAGTAAGCAAAGGTCTAGCCTCTGTGGTTCCAATCGTTATACCCTACACTACGGCGCACAGTGCACTGTGCGCCCCGCGCATCTCAAAACGACGTCGTTTTGGGAGGCGCAGTAGGAAGTTGACATGATTATGTATATTTGTTTATACAATTATGTATATTTTTTATTATGTACATTTTTTAGTACATTTTTTGATACAATTATGTACATCCGAATCAGGAAATTTTTGTGTATTATGTTAAGAGTTGATGTGTATTATGTTAAAAGTTTATGTTTATTATTTATTATGTTAGATTATGTGTATTATCTTTTAAAAAAGAGTATGTGTATTTTGTTATATAATTATGTACATTCATGTATACAATTATGTGTAGTCTAGTATAACATTATGTACATTTTTTATCATGAGATTTTTTTAAAGGAAAATTAACTGTCAAACACTGGGTAGCGAAATTTTAAAAAATAATAATAATAAATTGAAACGACGTCGTTTTGCATCTGGGCGCACAATGCAATGCGCGCCGTGGTGCAGGATATAAATTGCCCTGTGGTTCATGTTCAGTTGAGTTACCATGATTTACATCCTCCCATATGCTCTGTCGGGCCGGGGTGTGGGGGGCCCTTAGGGTTGGGGTTCAACCTTTTGGAAAGAACTATTTATTATTCCTAACTTACTAATTAGTTTTCATAAGGAAGGTATGTTCAAACTCGATCCCAATCAAAATTGACATAATTGTTAAACATATACTATGAATATGTTAGAGTGTAATAAAAAATACAATATAAAATTTAACATTAACTTTGGTCAACTAATTATAATCATGCATTGAGCATTAATGAAACGGAACATCTAATTTAAGTATATATTCAATACAGATGAGAAACTATGCCTATTATGATTGTCTTTTGGGGAAGGATGATTTGGTTATGTTTTTGAAGGTGCATTGCGCCGAGACACTAAAATTGCAGTGAAATAGTACACTAGGAGACTAGATCAAATCAAAAATTCATTTATGATGGAAGTGGCAACAAGAGGATGCATGAATCGCACAATTAATAGGGTTTTGTGTTGCAAAAATTATGCTTATGGTACTATCCAGTGATGGCGCTTCCCTCTAAAATTGCTATTGCACCAATTAATCCAACATTTCTGCCACAATTCATAGTTATGTATTCTTGAAATATTTACTTTTTGGAAAAATTTAATAATCTTACATTGATATACGTCAGAATACCAAATAATACTTTGATAAATTCTAAAACACTAATTTAAAAATATACATTGAGCATCAGACTATTCATGCAATGTGCGTGTGATAACTGTACTAGTCAAAGATATAAAAATATATTTAATATATTGTTAGTGTATAGCTTCTATATATGAACAATGAATAAAAAATTATTGAGTTTGATTTCACCCGACTTTAAAAATAACATTTCACATTTTAGCTATTAAACTTCAAAAAGATACAATAAACTTGTAGCCAAAGAATGAAATCGAGCACAACCACTACCGTCAAAGAAAAATATTAGATCAAACTCTATTAGCATAGAATTAAATCGTAAACATAACATACAAGAATTAAATCGAAAATTAATTTTAAAATTATACATAATATTAAAGAGAGGTACCATCACATCAAAATACTGTATGCACATACATATTGTACAGTATAAATATACATATAAAAGTGAGGGTATATGCATGGTCAGGAAGGTCTGCTCTGCAAAACAGCAAAGCTCTATCCTATAGATAGGGCTAGCTAGCCCCATAGGCTTAGCATAGAATTGTGGTATGGGCAATATCATCTTTATTGTGAGGTTCCATATCCAATCACTTCCAATATTGCATTCAATTATTTATGAAAAATGCTTTCCACTCGCATAATTATCATGATGGATTAGATACACACGGATTTAAAATAATTTTTTTTTTTTTATAAATTATTAATGAATTGACTAATTTTACCATAAATTAATAAGTTAATACCTAAAACGGTCATCGACTATAATGGTTTTTTCTTAATTTCGTCCTAAACGACTTTGGTGATCTAGTATAGTTCTAGACTTTTGTGTTTTTGCTAAATTTAGTCATCTGTTTGTTATTCCGTTCATTTGGTATTAAATAGAGGGACAATTCAGTAATTTCAATATTGACATTTCTTTACTCCTAGATCTGCGAAGTGCAAAATCCCTATTTCTTTTACGAATTACTCCCAGAATTACTCTCAAACCGGTGAATATAAAATTTGATTCGCAAGTCTGGGAGTAATTTGTAAAAGAAAGAGGGATATCGCACTTCGCAGGGTTGAGAGTAAAGAAATGCCAATATTGAAATTACTGAATTGTCCATTTATTTAACAACAATTTGAAGGAATAACAAATAGAGGACTAAATTGAGCAAAAATATAAAACTCTGAGGCTACATTATATCACCAAAGTCATTTAAAACAAAACAAATCACTATAGTGGATGACTATTTTAAGTATTAACTCATAAACTAATAGAAAATTTACGTATTTAATAAAAATTGATACGTCAGGAAGTGATAATTGTAAGTTTCTAGCATGGATCATTATTTATTGAGAATTTTTTTATATATAGGAATTGAATGTCTGTAGTGACTACATAAATGTGCACTTTAAGTGAAATCTGCCTTGTTATTCTAGTTGATGAAGGACCACACTGACATAAACTAGTCTAGGTTGTATATAGCTGATTATCTCAAATTTTAAAAAAAAATATCAATAAACAACAACCACAAAAAAATTGAATTTAGAATTTTATGATTATCAAGTCAATTGTTTGATAACATGGCTGGAGTTGCCAAAAAATAAAAAATAATATTTGACCTCATGACTATTAGGACTCTATGTATATGAGTCTGTTTAGAACTTCTTATCCTTGTCACACTGTGACTCTCTACTTCTTATCATTGTCACACTGTGACTCTCTATTCTATATATTCACATCATCTGATCTCATTGTAATCAAGTTCAGAAAATATAATACAATCAGTTCTCATCTGGTATCAGTTAGCTAGGGTTTTGTGATTCATAAAATTAAGAAGATGCAGCGCTGCGATGGCAACCTTAATTACCGTGGAGGTCAGCAACGTGGCTTCGATGATCCGTGTCAAATCTGTAAAGGTTTCGGCCACACAGGAGTCAATTGTTTTTGGCGCTATGATGATCCGTGTCAAATTTGTAAACGTTTTGGTCACACGGGAGCCAATTGTTTTTGGCGCTATGATGATCCGTGTCAAATTTGTAAACGTTTTGGTCACACGGGAGCCAATTGTTTTTGGCGCTATAATGATCCGTGTCAAATTTGCAAAAGTTTCGGTCACACGGGAGTCAACTGTTTTCGGCGATATTCAGGGGCTCCAGGTTCTCAGGCTAATTTGGTGTTTCAGAATGGTTTAGTTGCTAAAACCTCGTCAAATTCTCATACTTGGGTTCCGGACACTGGAGCCACAAATCATGCAACTCCGAACGTCGCTGCCCTTTCTACATCGGAGAAGTACACTGGTAATGACACTTTACGTGTCGGTGACGGTATGGGTTTATCTATTAGTCATGTTGGTCATGCCTCTTTTAATACCCTTTCTAGATCATTTACATTGTCTGATATACTTCACGTTCCGCGTTTGTCTAATTCTTTATTATCTGTTCAGAAGTTTGCATCCGATAATAAAGTCTTTTTTGAGTTTCACCCCTCCTTTTTTGTTGTAAAGGATATCAATACCAAGGAAATACTTCTTCGGGGCAATAGTTCGGGGGGACTATACACACTTTCATTACCTAGTTCGTCTCCGTCAGCGTTTATTTCCGCTCGTGCCTCGGCTTCCACTTGGCACAATCGTCTAGGTCATCCTCATAACCGTGTTCTTAGCCATATACTTCGTTCTTGTTTGGTTAGTGGGTCTCGTGATAATATTCGTTGTCATAATTGTTTATGCAATGCGTGTCAATTAGGCAAATCTGCCCGTTTTCCCCTCCCCCGTGTTGCTTCCTCTAGTTCTCAAGTCCTAGATCTTATTTACACAGACATTTGGGGTCCTGCGCCCACTTTATCTACTTCTGGCTTCCGTTATTTTGTGATCTTTGTGGATGACTATTCCCGTTATACATGGTTCTTTCCTATGAAATTAAAGTCTGATCTTTATGTCATCTTTGATAAATTTCGTACTCTTGTTGAACGGTCCTTTAATTGCAAAATAAAGGCCATTCAGTCTGATTTAGGTGCTGAGTACAAAAAGTTGCATTCTTTGTTTGTTCAATTAGGAATTCAACATAGACAATCCTGTGCCTATACACATGAACAGAATGGTCGTGTTGAACGAAAACATCGTCACATTGTTGAAACTGGTCTGGCTCTTCTAGCTCATGCCTCTGTTCCTTTGAAATTTTGGGATTTTGCCTTTGAGACTGCTGTCTATTTAATTAACAGAATGCCATCTTCTGTACTAAATAACTCCAGTCCTCATCTCCTGTTACATAAATCCCCTCCTTCCTATCTTTTTCTTCGTGTCTTTGGGTGTTTATGCTACCCTCATCTTCGACCATATAATCGTCATAAGATATCATACAGGTCTTCTCCATGTGTCTTCCTAGGTTATCCTGAGTCCTTTAGGGGGTACAGATGCATGGACTTACATACTAATAAGATTTACACATGCAGGCATGTTAGATTTGATGAAGAAGTTTTCCCCTTTGCTACTAAAACTTCTTTGCAGGATCAATCTACTCCGTTTTCTGGACCTTGGGCGGAATCTGTTCTCAGTCACAGCACACTTATTCCTGCCGTGTCCAATGATGAGCTGCTAGAACCGCCGCTACCTGCTTCATTCGAACCAGCCGTGGTTCCTGGACAGGCTGCCTCGTCGGGTGATCCTGTGGAGCCTGTTGCTCGCCGGCGAGGCCGTCCACGTGGCCGGTCCATCAGGCCCAATGTCCGTACTCACTCTATAGCCACTCGCAGCAACGCATATGCTCCTCTTTTTGCTCTAGCAGCTCAAGTGCATCCCACAGAACCCACATGTTACTCTCAAGCTGTCAAATATCCTGAGTGGCGTGAAGCCATGGACCAAGAATTCAATGCTCTCCTGCATAACCACACATGGTCTCTAGTTCCACCCACTGCAGGTATGAATATTATTGGCTGTAAATGGGTGTTTCGTACGAAGAGAAAGGCTGATGGTGCTATTAAAAGGCATAAAGCCAGTCTGGTTGCGAAAGGTTTTAATCAGGTTCCAGGTCAGGACTTCTTCGACACTTTTAGTCCAGTGGTAAAGCCTACGACTGTAAGACTCCTTCTATCTCTAGCTTTATCATCTGGGTGGTCTATCAAACAGCTAGATGTTCATAATGCTTTTCTGAATGGTAATATGACTGAAACAGTTTATATGAAGCAACCCCCTGGTTATATTGATGCTAACTTCCCGAATCATGTTTGTTTGTTAAAAAGATCTCTGTATGGGTTAAAACAAGCTCCCAGAGCTTGGTTTAATCGACTACATACGTTCTTACTATCGGTTGGCTTTCAAGCATCCAAGACAGATGTCTCTCTGTTCTATTACTCTAAAGACTCTGCTTTGGTTTATCTATTGGTGTACGTGGATGACATTCTTGTAATGGGAAGTGATCAAGGTATTATGTCTCAGCTCTTGTCCAAACTGTCTGCTATATTCAAAATCAGAGATCTTGGTGAACCAAATTTTTTTCTGGGTATTGAAACAGTTAAGAGTGACAATGAGATTATTTTATCTCAACAACGGTATATGAATGATATTTTAAAACGGGCTGGAATGTATGAATGCAAACCCCTTTCTACACCTATCTCTGTCTCGAAAACTGTCCCCTTCAATTCAGATCTATATGATGATCCCACACAGTACAGGAGTCTAGCTGGAGCACTGCAATATCTCACTGTCACACGACCTGACCTATCCTTTGCAGTTAATCAGTTATGCCAGCATATGCATGCCCCCACCATATCACACTGGGAGCAGCTCAAACGGGTACTCAGGTATGTTAAGGGAACAGTTGATCATGGTTTACGCATACGACGGTGCTCATCTAGAGACATTCATGCTTTCTCTGATTCTGATTGGGCTGGTTGTCCTGACGATCGAAAATCCACGAGTGGTTTTGCTGTTTTCTTGGGGAGTAATCTTATATCATGGGTTTGCAAGAAATAGAGAACTGTTGCCAGGTCATCCACTGAGGCTGAATACAAAGCTCTTGCAGATGTTTGTGCTGAGGTTCTATGGATTATGTCATTATTGCGTGAGATACAGATTCCGGGTATTTCCATTCCAAAATTATGGTGTGATAATCTAGGAGCTACATATATGAGTGCCAATCCAATCTTTCATGCGCGCACCAAGCATGTGGAGATTGATTATCATTTTGTTCGTGATCGAGTAGCTTCGGGCGATATCTAAGTCAACTTCATCTCCACAAAGGATCAACTTGCTGATATCTTCACCAAAGCTCTGCCTGGACCTAGATTTTCTTCCTTAAGGGACAAGCTACAGGTTACTAGTATACACTGTGCTTGAGGGGGAGTATTAGGACTCTATGTATATGAGTCTGTTTAGAACTTCTTATCCTTGTCACACTGTGACTCTCTACTTCTTATCATTGTCGCACTGTGACTCTCTATTCTATATATTCACATCATCTGATCTCATTGTAATCAAGTTCAGAAAATATAATACAATCAGTTCTCATCATGACTATTGTGTCATGATTATATTCAATTCTTGGTCTTTAATTTGATTATATTTTATCCGTGATCGTACTTCTATTGAGTATTGACTTAATTTTAGGAATCATCCTTTGACTAGCATTTATTAATTTTTATTATCGATTTTTAATTTGACCATAAATTGATTCTATGACTATTGATTTTGTTATAGATTTGGTTCTTTGATTAAATATTTATTTTTTTATAATGCTATTAACTAATTTTAATAAGCATTAAATTTAAGTGTAAGAAATGTAAAATTAAATTTAAGTGTAAGAAATGTAAAATTAGCAAGCAGAATCGTCTATCCAGATTTGTATATTTAATGGTGTTAAACAAATGATATAATCGCCTCAAATTGGGGCAAATGAGAGACTTATCATTAACTTGATCCAAATCAGCTTATGCGTCAAATTATTTTTCACATTCCTACTAATGACGAACCTAGTGTATGCAGTTTAATTCCATGAAAATAGGGGAATTGCAATTCCTTTCAACCAAACAAGGGAATTTTGTGGCATTTGAAATTAAACAAGGGAATTTTGTGGCATTTGAAATTAAGTGGAAGAAAATTTAAATTCCATTCAACTAAACGCCCCGTAATGTTTTGAATGCTACTGACTCTAAATTATTACAACCTAAGAGTCAACAACGCCACTACTTAGGCTAGATCTCATGACCTCCCACATAAGGGATGCCACTACATGCCATCTAAGCACAAGGTGCTTGGCAAAAATAATAATAATAATAATAATAATAATAATAATAATAATAATAATAATAATAATAATAATAATAATAATAATAATAATAATAATAATAATAATAATAACAATAATAACAATAATAATAAAGCATATGATATGAATAAACAACATGATTATCATTATGCTGTTTGAGTTATTATGAATGAGAATTGAAGTACGGATATTTGAAAATAAACTTGTAGTATTATGTAAATTAACATCTTGTATTTGCTTAATAAACTTATTAATATTTATCAATATAATGATGTGTTTGCATTAGTATTATAAAATTAACTTACAGTATTTTGAAAATTAATTAGTAATAATATATTAAAAATGAATCTAATATAGTGACTTAATATAATCGTATATTAATTTAAAACATTAAAATAAAAATATCAATATGGGTGTCATTTAAAAGATCTTCATTAACACTTTTTAATGATATTTTTTATATTAATTTTATTTGTTTAAAAAGAACAAAGAAAAAATAAACTTATATTGAAAAACAAAATTTAACTTGATCAACTTTATAAGGTAAATCATGCTCCATGATATAACAATTAGTCAATAGTGGTCCTTGGGAAAGGTTTCTAATAAAGTAATAAGTTTGAACACCAAACTTAAGAGAAACATTATCAGTTGGGGAGAATTGGGGGAGAATGTAAGAGTGATTAGGAAAGAGGATGTGGGAGGGGAGAGAAAAAAAAAAACAAAAAAAAAATTAAAATTACCAAAAAATTAAAGGTTGACAGTCGCGTCAGGCGCGCTTGACGCGCCATCGGGCGCGTGCAGTGCACGTGCCTAGCCTTCCTCCTCAACTGCGCTGTTTTTTATTTTTTATTTTTTTTTTCTTCCATTCTCCCACCCTTTGCAGGAGATTTCTTTTTTTCTATTCTTCCATTCTCCCATCGGTTGAGCTGCATATTTGTGTACTAATCTCCCCATATTATCCTCTGATAGGGATGCTCTAAGGCCCATGTAGCCCCTCATGCTTTGCAAACAAGTGGATCAGTCGTTATATCGTGAACCGCGGTGCATAATTGATTATGCACCGCACATCAAAACGGCGTCGTTTCTTTAAGTAAAGAAACGACACGTTGTTTGTGTTAACGGAGTGACACTACAATGTATCTAAACCGACACTGTCTCACATATTATTTTTATATTATCAAATGAAACTGCAGTTATATCAAAATGATACTGTAGTTGTGGTCAAATGAAACTGCAGTATATATAAAATAAAATTGAATAACATTTCACATATTTGAGTGTACATTGTACACTGAAACTATAATTATATCTAAATGATCATGTAGTTGTGTTTTAATGAAACTATAGTGTATATAAAATGAAATTAAATAACATTTTTACATATTTGAGTGTATAAATATTGAATGAAACTGTAGTTATATCGAAATGAAATTGTAGTTGTGTTGAACTGAAACTGCAGTGTACACAAAATGAAACTGAAGAACAGAGTTATTTTTTGCGGAACGGTGCGGAACGAATTCCGTTTCTTTTCATTAAATAAAACAACGTCGTTTTGATGCGCGGTGCATAATCGATTATGCACCGCGGTGCACGATATAATTTGCCCGAGTGGATGATGTAAACATAGGATGTGTCTCAATTATCTTATATGCCCCTAAATATTTGTATATTAGTGTCCACAACAAAACAAAATTCATATAAAAATAATAATTAATTAAATAGTAAAATTTGAATAGTTAATATTTAATTAAAGGTTCTGTCCTCAAAAGACTTTGGTCCTTTTTGGTAAAATAGTTAGTCTATCAGTTAATTTTGGTTTATTTAACCACTATTAGCTGTTTGACTTGGTTAAACAACCAATATGAGTGTTCGATTAATTAGCTTTTTGTAACAACTTATTGCACCAAAATGTTAAAATTCAAAAAGTTGCTCAAAGTAGCTTTTGCGATCATTTTTTTGAGAAAAACATTTTGTATGTAATTTGCTAATCGCTAACAGCTAATTTACTAAACACTTTTCTACCATCAGCTAATGCTATCAACTAGTCAAACATATTAAGCCAATCAGCTAACATCCATGTACCAAACATCCCTTTATCGAAAACCCTTAAAATTGATATAAAAATAAATTGAACAAAGATAAGATCAACTTGTATTACTTTATGTTACACTCCTAATTTAATTAGGTACGTGTGACACAAATAGGGTGTTAAGGCCAACAAAATTAGGAACAAAGTGGAAAGGTTTGCAAGATCAACAAATTAAATAAATATCTTACCTAAAACAATTAATCTTCAACCATATTTATAGATTATTATATACGATGATGAAAGCGTTTTAAGTTTCGTTATTTTATCTATGTTAATTTGTGAGTCATGCAGGTAAATTCTTAACTGATTCCTATTTTGATTTTTAATCAAATTGATTATCTGTATTTAGTTCTGTATTAGAAATAAAATAGATATTAAAAATAGTGCAGAAAAATAAAGAAATCAGAATATGTTTACGTAGTTCAGAGAATTTCTTCTACATCTTCACTAGATGATCACAAATGATACACGGTTCAACATATTTCTATACTACAGTTATGACCTAATCTTTCACACCAACAAATCATCATTATCTTCTGAGTTGACAGGAATACAGGAATCAACGTTCCACAACTTCTTCACCTTTCGTGGACCAGTAATAAACAAGACTTCCACTTCTCTAAATAATATTAGATTACTTCAACCCACTGTTGTAAAAATCCGCCTAGGCACTAGGCGCCCCTAGGCTGTTCCGCTTTCACTGTAACACCCCCCGAATTTACCAACAATTTAAAAGCATAATTAACAGATTAACAGTCTAATTATCAATCATAAGAAAAGCGAAAGCTAACATAATTCGGGAAAGTGTTATGCCATACCCATAAGACTACGGGTGCACAGGCTAAGTCTACAAATTCATCATAACATAACAACTGTCTAAGGCACACAGGCCGCAATCTAAGGCACACAGGCCAACATCTAAACAAAAGGAAGGCAAGGCTACGCTAACTAGATCCACTAGCGCGCTCTTCGATCTAATAAAAACCTGTAAAGACAAGGGATAACACCGGTCAGCGAATAAAGCTGGTAACCCACCAATACGCGTTAAGTATCAATATATATATAGGTATTGGAAAACCATTTGAGACTGAGGAATACAGTATATAGCATTTGAAAACCAAGAGATGAGACAACCATCAACGTAACATATCACGCTCTCAATAAAGATCAAGACCAACAACTTCAATCAAAGCAATAGAGACCACAAACGACAAGTGACAACCACAACTCTAGATGCAACTTACCATTCACAAGGTAGAGTTCATCATAGACATGCTCATAAGCAGGAAATACACAATCACATAATGACAAGGTTCACATTTCAAGTTCCAACCTTATGCCCTGTTCCAACCTTATGGCTACCCCCGGCCTTATAACTAGTTCCAACCATTACCTCCAAGTGCCATCCTGTACTTCTGAGTCCAACCTTATTCTGCCTGGGACCGTCGTCCCCCACCAATCTCATAGTATTACCACTGTTCTCTCAGTACACGAGGGTACCATTAAATAACACAATATTACCACCGATCTCGTAAGCAAAGCTCAAATAATATTACCACCAATCTCATTCATAGTCACACATAGTCATTATCAAGAGGATTGAGGCTCATCAATAGCCCAATCAAGTATCAACAAAGGGTACAACTATTTGCACAAGATCACAACATAAGAATCAACCAAGAGATTTCAATAAAGACATGAAGCAATACTCAACAATAATGGACCACAATCCAATACCAAAATGATTGACAACACGAGTTGCCAACCCTCAACAAGAAGGAACAAACCATACATACTAGCATAACAACATCAAATTAGCATGCTCATCAAACGGGTAAACCAAAATGGTTCCAACGAACCCTCAAAACTCATTTTAGTCCAACGAATCACAAGGTTGGACCCTTAGCACGATTCAAGACACCAAATCCTAACATGGATTCCTAACACATCGTTCTAGACATACGAAACATCAAGAAGACTCACAAAGCTCAATAATCCAACAACGGGAGGTCAAAACATCAAATACCAAAATGAACGAACCACGGGGAAACAATTCCCCGCATCATCAAACATGTTCCCCGTGGGTGGGGCCACAGGTAGTGCCCTGCCCGTGGGCCTACCCGCGGGGTACACCCACAAACCAGCCTCGTTCCCCGCGGGTGGGGCGGCGGGTAGGCCACTGCCCGCCGTTCCGCCCGCGGGGTACACCCTGTACACCAAAAATTCCCTTCGGGGAAATTCATCTCCAAGGTCAAGTTCAAGTCCAAAACACCCAAAACCTCACACACAACAAAGATATGACTTGAACCCAAGAATAGCTCAAAGAAAGGCATTCAAGAACCCTAAATACAAGCTCTAAACATGCATTATCACAAGATCATGCATCAAATCACTCACAACATCAAGAATCATCAAATAGAAGCCAAGAAATTTGTAACACCCCCTGATTTCCATACCAAATTAAACCTTAAACATGCAAATAATTCTAACCATAAAAGCATACACAGTGGAAGACTTAAGCATGAAATAGATGGAAAACGTAGAGTGTTATGCCACGCTCACACAACGGTGAACGCACAGGCGTAAACATCTGCAACAAAATCTATCAATCTCAAAAGCAAAGTCAACAACATAAAGTCTAGAGTCTAATCAAAGGCACGCAGGCCCAAACCATCACAAGGGAAAGGGGTCTACACTAACTGCCTCTAGACCGCGCTCTCATATACTCAGCACCTGAAAGAACACAAATATATATGAGACGACGCCCGGTCAGCAAATGATGCTTGTAACCCACCAATACATGTGAAATATCATATGTAGATAACTTATATATATAAAATCATTTGCGAAACGGGATATAATATATATCAATTTCAAAGCCAAGATAGAAGTCAAACACAAGACTCTTTGCACTCACAATAAAGATAAGGGAACACATCCCAGGACTACAAGAAGCAATAACGACTCATAAGAACGGCTCAAGGCATAATCTACCATCACACAGTAGATTAACACCCGACATGCATAACACAAGAGAATAAGGACACAACCATTGGCAACACATGCCTTTGTGACAACACATGTCACAAATAAAGAAACACACAACAACGGCTACACAAGCCTTCGTGACATCACCCATCACGAATTGAGATGCCTTCCTTATGCCCGGTTCCAACCTTATGGCTACCCCCAACCTTATGTCTAGTTCCAACCTTTACCTCCAGGACCGCTGTACACCAAGTCCAACCTTTTCCCTCCGAGGACCATCGTCCCCATCCGCCAACGACTGCCAACAATTCCACCAATTTCATAGTACACGAGGGTACCGATCACACATGGCAACACATGCCTCCCAAGAAATACGTGAACCCGACACATAGGTCACAAACTCCATAATCACGTCATGGCCACCACGAGGACCACTGCCATACCTTGGTGACTAATGTCCCATACCATTAATCGTGCAATCCAGGTATAGCCACACACACCATACCACACCACAATAGGAATCAATCAACGGATCACAACGAAGATATGAAACCATACTCAATCAAGGAATGGATCACAGTCCAACAACAACGATGATTAACACAAGTTATCATCCACCAAAGGAAAGGACAAACAACACACATGCTAGAATTTAAACACCGAACTAGCATGCTTATCAAACGGGTAAACCAAACATAGTTCCGAAGAACACACAAGACCCATCATAGTTCAACGAATCACAATGTTGAACACTTAGCACGATTCAAGACACCAAAACCTATATGGATTCTTACCATATAGTTATAGACATACGAAACATCAAGAAGACACTCAAATAGTTCCACAAAAGAACATCGGGAAGTCAAAAGACCAAATACCGAGTCAAAAGGATCACGGGGAACAAATCCCCGCCCAACTCCATATATGTACCCGCGGGTGGGGCCACGGGTGGACCCCCACCCGTGGTTCCGCCCGCGGGAACCTACTCCCACCAGCCATGTACCCCGCGGGTGGGGCGGCGGGTGGTGCACTACCCGCCGTTCCGCCCGCGGGTACACATCCCTTCGGGGATTTTCAACTCCAAGCTCAAATTCAAGTCCAAAACATGCCAAATCTAACCAAATACAACAAAATGACTTGAATCAAAGGAATAACCAAGTAATGGCATACATGAACCCTAATAACAAGCTCTAGATATGCATTTTCACAAGACAATGCATCAACACTCACATTTCATAGAAAAATCATATGTAGAATCCAAGAAATCATCATATAGGTAAGCAAAATAGATTTTGTAGAGTATGGGTTACCTCTTGTAGACAAAAACCTTCACTTAACACTTCCCAAAGCTTCTAACAAGGTTCACCTTCCTCACCCACTTCAAGAACACACCAAAAGATCATAAAGATTCTATCTTTAAGGAAAGACACCTTAGAAAGCACTAAAAACACAAGATAAACATAGATCTTACCCTCATAGATGCTCAAAGGTAGGAAAGGTGGAATCTTGAAGACAAACTTTGAAGATTTGGTAAAGCTCCAACTTGGCTTGGAAGAAAAGCTATCTAACTTTTAGAGAGAAGGAGGAGCTCAAGTTTAGAAAGTGTAAGGGAAAGAATGAAGGGTGTCTTCTAGGTTAGCTTGCATTACTAACATAAAGTGAAATGTCTTTATTACCCTTACTAAAATGAAGAGGTGTAAGGGAACAAGGGAACTACTCACAAAGCTTTAGGTACAACACTTGACTTTTGGTTGACTAGTCAATTACTAGTCCCAGACTATTGAATTTTCAGGAATTTAAGGAATTAAATTATCAATTGGATTAGGATTAATTGTTTAATTAATCCATTAATTGAATTTGGATTACGGGGTGTCACAAAATATCAATAGCAAGTATAAAATAGGTTTTGTAGAGAATGGGTTACCTTTGTTGCTTAACAATCCAAGTGGATGGTTGTCATCGCCACAACCACCACTCTTAGAGGTTGCACAGGCTAAAGGGGTAAAACTAGAATTATAGTAAAAGTCTGACTTCTAAATAAAATACTGGAAAGTAAAGGGGGATAACATCACCCCAAATAGTCTACATCATCAAACGTCATAAGTCTAGATTCGTAACATCATCCTCAAACAACTTAGAGTTTAGATAGCTCAAACTTAAGAGACTAATCTAACTTGATATTTTCTCACTGCTGGGCCCACCTGAAAGGGGTTTTGCAAGCAACACATAGACAAACAGGAAAAACCCGTTAGCACGAAGCTAAGTATAACCACACTCAACCCTGTAAAGCATTTCAGCATATACATGGAAAAACATTTGATATCACTGTATCAATAAACTAATCTCAAAGTATCTTTAGATTATCATATACTATCTAAATGCTTGCACCCTATAATATCAGTTGGCATGCTTACATATGAATAAGACTAATCACGTATATTCATATACATATAGACTTCTCTAATAGCTTGTCAAACAATTCATGCTTACAGATAGGATCTTGTTTAAAGATCATATAACAAGTGTTCACATGTTATCACACCCTTTTCACATAACTTATTAAGTAGAACTTCTACTACATCACAATAATCATGCTCAAGGAATATCTCAAGTTAAACTTCTCATTAAACAATCTTTTACGATGTTCTATTCGCAAACTATCATGTATAACATTATGATCATGCTTCTTATGCAAACTAGTGCCACGATATACTCATACTCTTAAGCAATCTAGTGCAACATTATACTCGTGTTCATATGCAATCTCATACAATAGTATAATCATACTCATATGCAATCTATGCAAAAGTATACTCATGCTCTTATGCAATCTAGTGCAACATTATACTCGTGTTCATATGCAATCTCATGCAATAGTATAATCATACTCATATGCAATCTATGCAAAAGTATACTCATGCTCTTATGCAATCTTGTGCAACCATATTCTCATATTCATATGCAATCTAGTGCGATATTATAGTCATACACTTATGCAATCTAGTGCAACAATATACTCATGTTCATATGCAATCTAGTGCAATAATAAAATCATACAGTCATATATAAAATAGAGTCCTTTCTGTGGAGGGTTCTTTGTTACTTTCTCGAGTCTCTCTTGACTCTCTTTCTTTCTATCGAGTCTATATTGACTCTCATAATCGAGTCTCTTTTGACTCTCTTTCTTGAGTCTCTGTTGACTCTCTTTCCTTCTCTTATACTCGTAGACGGCTTAGGGTTTCACAGAAGTGTGACTTACCCCATCGGGAACAGTATAATTTCGACCCAATATCTCCTACCATCTATGGAACCAATCTTGTGGTTCAAACTTTGTGGAATCAGGTATCGAACTATTAGTGTGCACACCCCCTACCAGGATTCCAAGCCTGGCGGGAAGTTTCCAACCTCGTAACGTGGGAATACGCCGTGTTACATACTCTGGGACCGCAATGTCCATAAATATCTCCCGAGATGAACATAGTCCAAACGGTATCCTCCAAAACCTCACTGATATAGATAATACATAAATATATCTCTCATGCATAAATCTCATGCATGCAACATTTCTACTATTTCTCAATGCATCAAATAATGATATACCACATGCTTTTGGTTTTTGAAAATATTCTTGGACTCACGTTGGTCCTTAATGCAGTTTTAAAATATGACTCATGTGAAATGTCAAAAATGCTCTATATCATGCTTCTAAATCATGTATAAACTAACATGAAGTATTCAAGGATATATCATCATGCTCGGTTTGCAAAATAGTAAATTCTATGCATTTCACTCGACAAGTATGCTTCTATTCTCGTGGACCAAATAATACAATTTAATCATGCTTTCATAATAAATCATATTCTCAAAGGATCATGCTTCTTTATGCAACAAGAACATTATCTGATCACAAATTTAACAATTTCTCAAATACAGAGAGTTAGGCAAAATATGCACTGTGTCACATTTCTTCACAAAATCATTCATAGCATACTCGTTTTTAATCCAAATTCCACGAAATCAAAGTCAAAACGTGCGTCAAGACGATCCTGAAGAGCTGAGCTGCAAGGGCCCGTAACACTCGGTCCGAAACGACACATAGCTGAGCCACAAGGGCCCGGCCACTGCACAAAATCTCATCAGGACAAACTCAAGGACCTGGGGCGGGACTCCTCATGGTCCGCCCCATGAGCCCCGTTAAAGTACCGGGACTAGGCAACGACCCTCTCCATGGGCCTTGCCCTAGTCCCGTGGTGGCACGGCTCTAGTCGGCGGCCCCTCTGATGGGCCGCGGCTAGGGCCGTCACTCTGGTCTGGTGCACACTGTGTTGTGCACCAGATGTATTTCTACCTGCAAAATCTTGTCCAAACACTTCCAAAACAATTCCAACAAATCACAAACACATCATAGATCACTTCTAAGCATAAACACATTAAGAACTTATAGTTTCTACTCATTTCTACTCAATACTAGGCTTCACAGAGCCAAAACTAAAGAGGAATCCATGGGGTTATACCTCTTGTAAACCTCTTCTTCTTGCTTGGTTTCTCAGCTCCACTTCACTCAAGGATCTCTACTTCTTTCACCACCTAAACATCTCAAACAACCACACAAGGCCTAAGTCTAAAACCTTAAAGAGATATTATGCAGAGAAAAATGAAAGAAGAATGAAATGAATGGAGGAGAGCTTACCGCTATGGTGTTGGCAGCCAAGGAAGAGATTAGGAGGAAATGAGGCCAACATGTAACACCCCCTAATTTCCATGCTAAATTAAGCCTTAGACATGCAGATAACTAGTCATAACATCATACACAGCGGAAGACTAAACAGGGAATATATGAATAGGAAATAAAGGGTGCTATGCCACGCCTACCCAAAGGTGAACGCACAGGCGAAACATCTGCATAAACCCACAATCTAAATTCATTCAGAAACATGAGTACTAATGTCTAACATTGGCACACAGGCCACAACATCTCAAAACAAAGGGATCTAAGCTAACAGGTTCTAGATCGCGCTCTCGTCTACTCATCACATGAAAGAAACACATAAAATAAGGGACGACGTCCGGTCAGCGAATGATGCTGGTAACCCACCAATACATGTGAAATATCATATGTAGATAGTTTATATATATACAAAATCATTTGCGAAACGGGATATAGTATATATCAATTTCAAAGCCAAGATAGAGATCAACACAAGACTCTATGCACTCACAAAAGATAAGGGAACACATCCCAATACGAAAAGAAGTAATAGCGACTCACAAGAACGACTTAAGGTATAATCTACCATCACACAGTAGATTAACACCCGATATGCATAACACAAGAGAATAGGGACACAACCATTGGCAACACATGCCTATGAGATTACACACGTCACAAATAGAGAAATACACACAACAACGGCTACACAAGCCTTCGTGACATCACCCATCACGAATTGAGATGCCTTCCTTATGTCCGGTTCCAACCTTATGGCTACCCCCAACCTTATGTCTAGTTCCAAACATTACCTCCAGGACCCCTGTACATCCAAGTCCAACCTTTTCCCTCCTGGGACCGTCGTCCCCCACCAACGACCACCAACAAGACCACCGATTTCATAGTACACGAGGGTACCGATCACACACATGGCAACACATGAAACCCAAGAAATACATTAACCCATCACTCAGGTCACAAATTCCATAATCGCGTCATGGCCACCACGAGGACCACTGCCGTACCTTGGTGACTAGTGTCCCATACCATTAATCGTGCAATCCAGGTACAGCCACACACACAACACCACAATAGGAATCAATCAACGGATCACAACGAAGATATGAAACCATACTCAATCAAGGAATGGATCACAGTCCAACAACAACGATGATTAACACAAGTTATCATCCACCAAAGGAAAGGACAAACAACACACATGCTAGAATTTAAACACCGAACTAGCATGCTTATCAAACGGGTAAACCAAACATAGTTCCGAAGAACACACAAGACCCATCATAGTTCAACGAATCACAATGTTGAACACTTAGCACGATTCAAGACACCAAAACCTATATGGATTCTTATAGTTATAGACATATGAAACATCAAGAAGACACTCAAATAGTTCCACAAAAGAACATCAGGAAGTCAAAAGACCAAATACCGAGTCATAAGAATCACGGGGAACAAATCCCCAAGAACCAACATGTACCCCGCGGGTAGACCCACGGGTAGACCCCCACCCGTGGTTCCGCCCGCGGGTACCACACCCACCGGCCATGTACCCCGCGGGTGGGGCGGCGGGTAGGCCCCAACCCGCCGTTCCGCCCGCGGGTACACACCTGTACCACAATTAATCCCTTCGGGGATTTTCAACACTAAGCTCAAATTCAAGTCCAAAACATGCCAAATCTCACCAAATACAACAAAATGACTTGAATCAAAGGAGCCAAGCAATGGCATACAAGAACCCTAATAACAAGCTCTAGATATGCATTTTTACAAGGCAATGCATCAACACTCACATTTCATAGCAAAATCACATGTAGAATCCAAGAAATCATCATATAGGTAAGAAAAATAGATTTTGTAAAGCATGGGTTACCTCTTGAAGACTTATCCTTCACTTACAACACTCCACAAGGCTCCCAACAAGGTTCCCTTTCCACACCCACTTCAAGAACACACCAAAACAACATAAAGATTTCACCTTTATAAAAAGATACCTTAGAAAACACTAAAAACACAAGAGGAGCTTAGGTCTTACCCTCCTAGATGCTCAAAAGTATGAAAGGTAGAATCTTGAAGGCAAACTTGAAAGATCTTGGTAGCCCTAGGTGTGGCTTGGAAGAGAAAGCTAACTAGTTTTTAGAGAGAATAGAGAGAGCTTATGATTTTTCTCTTGGAGAGTGTTTGAAGAAATGAAATGTGTCTTCCTAGGTTAGCTTGAAAGACTATTGCCAAGGAAATGTCTTATTTACCCTTTCTAAGATGAAATGTGTAAGGGAACAACTCTCAAAGCTTTAGGTACAACTTTTGACTTTGGGTTGACTAGTCAATTACTAGTCCCCGACTATTGAATTTTCAGGAATTTAAGGAATTAAATTATCAATTGGATTAGGATTAATTACTTAATTAATCCCTTAATTGAATTTCGGATTACGGGGTGTCACACAACACCATTCTATTTATAAGGGTTCAAAACCCTAGGTTGATACACAATGATTGGTTGAGGCCAAAGAGGTTATTCTACTAGCCAAAAGATGAATCAGGAGGATATTTTGGATGCCTTGTGGTCCACCTTGCAACATGAACCATGGGCTAAAAGTGTTATTTCTTTATTACTTTGGGGTGAAAAGTGAATTTTCCCAAAAGCTATATGAATGAACACTTGTTCAAAATCCCCTTTTTAATTCTCCCGGTCTCTCTAGGGTAAAATTCTCGATTTAAAATCTTGGTACGCAAAGTACCCGAAAACTTTGGAATTTTCGAAAGAAATACTTTTCTTCGGTGTGGAATAAATTTCAAAACGTGACGAAAATTATTTTATTCTCACATCGATTGATCGCAAAAATTTTTAATGGAGTCAAAAAGCTATTTTGAAATTTCTTAATACCGGATTTATAAATTAAAATTTTGGGTTGTTACAAACCTAAACCTAGACATATTCTAGAGTTATAAGGATTCAAACCCAGATGCTTTAACTGCCGACCTGCTGCTCTGACCACTAGACCACTCTACTTGTTAATTTACTTTCTCTATTTTTTGCATCTTGATGGATCCGATGACGAAAAAAAGGAGCGAAAAAACTTTCCAAGCAGAATTGCAATGATCAGCGGTAAGGGAAAATTCCATGAAGGCTATCCGCCACCTCTGTCAACCGGAAAACTCCCAGAAAGCAAAAGACATAGGCAAATTATCTCAGGCACGCATCTACATGCAAGCCTCAAGAAAGCAGTACCCAACGCTTTAAGAAATAGCTTACAAATTTGTGACGAACAAAAGCAGAGTTTTCAAAGAATGAGGTGAAGCTCGCCGTCTTCGCTGAGGATCCCAGCTCCGCCATCTCGTATCTCCGATGATCAAACCTGGAACTTCACCGCCATCAGTCTCTCTTTCTTTATCCTCCATGTTTAATGTTTAATGGCCCTATCCGCCGTGCTGCATGTTCGTGTCCTCACGTTCTCAGCTGTAACACCCCCGATTTCCATGCCAAATTAAACTTAAACATGCAAGATATCTAACCACAATATAAGCATACACAGCGGAAGTCTAACTATATAAAAACTGGAAAACGAAGAGTGTTATGCCACGTCCACACTAAAGTGAACGCACAGGCAAGAACATCAACATCATCAGTCTAACAAGGGACAAGGTCAAAACAACAACAATCTATTGTTCATCATATAAGGCACACAGGCCCATAGCAAAACTAAACAAAGTCTGAGGGAAACTACACTATCCATCTCTAGATCGCGCTCGCCACTACTCGGGACCTGAAAACACATAAATAAATGGGACGACGCCCGGTCAGCGAATAATGCTGTTAAGTATCATACGTGGATAGTATATACAAAATCATTTTCGAAACGGAATACTGTATATATAAGTTCAAAGCCAAAGATAGAAGTCAACCACAAGACTCTATATCACTCACAACAAGAATAAGGGGAATACATCCCAAGACATCAAGTCGTAACAACGACAACACAAGTATGGCTCAAGGCGTATTCTACCATCACCCAGTAGAATATCACCCGACACACTCAACACAAGAGAATAAGAGACACCTATTGGCAACACATGCCTTTGTGACAACACATGTCACAAATAGAGAAACACACAACGGCAACACATGCCTTCGTGACATCACACATCATGAATCATAATCCTTCCTTATGCCCGGTTCCAACCTTATGGCTACCCCCAACCTTATAGCTAGTTCCAACCTTTACCTCCAGGACCCCTGTACAGCCAAGTCCAACCTTATCCCTCCGAGGACCGTCGTCTCCATCCACCAACAATTCCACCAATTCATAGTACACGAGGGTACCGATCACACACTTTGGCAACACATGCCTCCCAAGAAATACGTTAACCCGACACACAGGTCACAAACTCCATAATCACGTCATGGCCACCACGAGGACCACTGTCGTACCTTGGTGACTAATGTCCCATACCATTAATCGTGCAATCCAGGTACAACCACACACACGACACCATCATAGAAATCAATCAACGGATCACAACGATGATATGAAACCAAACTCAACAAGGAAAGGATCACAATTCGACAACAACGATGATCAACACAAGTCATCATCCACAATAGGAAAGAACAAACCACACACGCTAGCATTTAAGCACCGAACTATCATGCTTATCAAACGGGTAAACAAAACATAGTTCCGAAGAACACACAAGACTCATCATGGTTCAACGAATCAAAAGGTTGAACACTTAGCACGATTCAAGACACCAAAACCTACATGGATTCCTACCATATAGTTCTAGACATACGAAACATCAAGAAGACACTCAAATAGTTCCACAAAAGAACATCGGGAAGTTAAAACATCGAATACTGAGTCAAGAGAATCACGGGGAACAAATCCCCACACAATCTCAATACTGTACCGGCGGGTGGGGCCACGGGTGGACCCCCCACCCGTGGTTTCGCCCGCGGGAACCAACATCCACCAGCCGTGTACCCCGCGGGTGGGGCAACGGGTGGAGCTCTACCCGTCGTTTCGCCCGCGGGTACACAACCCTATACCAAATAATCCCTTTGGGGATTTTCAACTCCAAACTCAAATTCAAGTCCAAAACATCCAAAATCTCACCAAATACAAAAAAATGACTTGAATAAAAGGAATAGCCAAGCAATGGCATACAAGAACCCTAATAACAAGCTCTAGATATGCATTTTCACAAGACAATGCATCAACACTCACATTTCATAGCAAAATCACATGTAGAATCCAAGAAATCATCATATAGGTAAACAAAATAGATTTTGTAGAGCATGGGTTACCTCTTGAAGACTAAACCTCCACTTATAACACTTCTCAAAGCCCCTAACAAGGTTCACCTTCAACACCCACTTCAAGAACACACCAAAAGATCATAAAGATTTCATCTTTAGAAAAAGATACCTTAGAAAACACTAAAAACACAAAAGAAACATAGATCTTACCCTCCTTGACGCTCAAGAGTAGGAAAGGTGGAATCTTGGAGACAAACTTTGAAGATCTTGGAAAGCTTAAACTTAGCTTGGAGAGAAATCTAGCTAAATTCTAGAGAGAAGGAAGAGTTTTATGTTTTGAGTGTGTTAGGAGAAGAATGAGAAATGACCTTGGGTTAGCTTGGATACCAACATGAGGTGTAAAGTCATCTTTACCCTTACTAAGATGAAAAGGTGTAAGGGAACAAGGGGACTATTCACAAAGCTTTAGGTACAACACCTTGACTTGGGTTGACTAGTTAATTACTAGTCCCCGACTATTGAATTTTCAGGAATTTAAAGAATAAATTACCAATTATATTAGGATTAATTACTTAATTAATCCCTAAATAGAATTTGGATTTACGGGGTGTCACATCAGCTGTACCAAAGGATTTATTTTTGTTATAGCTTTACAGGTCCTGAAAAAGTGGGGGGTAGAGTGTGAATAAGCAAGAGATTGGAGATTGTTTATGTTGATTGGTTGTAGGCGGCAGTGGTACAGAGGAGAGAGGAAAATAAAAGTGGAAAAGTGCATGCATGCACTCTTATTGGTGGGTGTAGCGATGGAGCGTAAAGTCCAAGAAGGTGGAATGAAAGTGAAAAAGAAGAGAAAATTTCAATTTTGGTCCACTGACTATTGGGGTTGTGTTAATTGCAACACTTGACTTTCAAAAATGTTAATTAAGTGCCTTGACTATGCAATTTCTTTCAATTTTGGTCACTCCGGCCAAATTACCGGTCAAATCTCACCGGAAATTTTTAATAGGTCAAATAATGAGGGCTATTTTGGTCATTTTAGTTTTTCCATTTCTTCTCCGGCAAGCAACTCCATTTCCGGCGAGCCATATGGTTGAACTCCTTAACACTAAGGCTGTTTCGCACGCCCTGGATCCACCCACCACCCTAACTTCTCACTCCACCGCCACCTCTCTCTTTTAAACCACCCCACCTCTCCAGTTAGAAGCTATCAATCACTGCCTCTCTGTTCTTGTTCCTTTGGCTTTCTGTCATGGCGTTTGGTTACTTGGGGCTGAAGTCACGAAGAGGAAGCCGGAAAAGGACACGAAAGAATCGGCGAGGAGGCTGACGAGGAAAGAAGTCCAGAAACTCACCATGGATTTTTCCCGGTCCCGGGTGATCGCGTTTGGAGGGTTTAGCACAGTGTATCTGGGCAAGTTCCCAGATTCGAGCCTGGGAGCGATCTAGATCATTGACACCAGCAGCAAGCGGCTCTTTCTTCTTCTCCATTGGGGCTCCACCGGAAAATTTCCCCCTCTTCTCGGATTCAGACGAGCTTGAATGCTTACTCATTTGTGCGCTTCAACTGCAGGTTTCCATGGCTTTCATTACCGTCTTCTCTCATCTTTCAACTGTAGGTAATTCTTTAAAATTTTGCCACATGAGGTTGATAGTTTATCTTGTTAGATGTGCTTGTTTTATGTTGTAGTTATAAATTAAACTAATACTGTGGTTGAAGCCATTGACTGTTGCCAATTTTCTTGGTCTAAGTGCTCTGGATGCAAACAAAGTTACAAACCCATCAATGGCCTTCATGGGTTCTGCACTTCTGCGCCTGGAAGAAACCCAACGGAGAAGAAGAATAGTGAAGAAGTAAAAGACCAAAATACCCCCATGATTTTACCATTAAAATTTTTACGGCCACTTTTCGCCGATAATTTGACCGGCGTGACCAAAATTGATAGCAATTACATAGTCAATGTACTAAATTAACATTTTTAATAGTCAAGTGTTGCAATTAACACAACTCCAATAGTCAGTGGACCAAAATTGAAATTTTCTCTGAAAAAGAAAATAAAGTAGAAAGTCAGAGATAATGCAAAAAAAAAAAGGTCGAGCGCATCTCGCTATCGTTAGACCATCGGGTCTCCTAGTATCCCTCCGCCTGGGACTTTCAATTCGTAAACCGAGCGCATCTCGCTATCGTTAGACCACCGGGTCTCCTAGTGTTAAATCATAGAAAGTTCGATCGCCAAATCGCAAATAAATCCGACCTCTCGGTCGTACCCGGCAACCCGGTCAGTAGACCGGTAAAGTTGACCTCTAGATCGCAGCTAACCCGATCTCCGGATCTTAGCTAGCTTCCCGGCCGCTCGATCGGTAAAGATTCGACCTCGCAAATCTTGTTGCAAAACCGACCCCTAGGTCGGGCAACCCCTTTCTTTAGTCCACCAGACTGCGTTTAGCGTTGTGCTCTTTTTTCCTAAGCTAAAATTTTTTCCCACTGGGTTTTTATTAGCTTAAGGTTTTTTAACGAGGCAACTAACGTAAGTCGCGGACCGTAAGCAGTTTTTCAGCCCGATCCCTTCCTTGCTAACTCATCGTCAGGGCACGGATTGGGGGAGCTTCTTGATTGGGAATATACCCCGGGTTTAGGCTCCCTGTACGCTCCGTGCTCCTACTTGGGTCGGGTCAAACAGTTTGGGTCAAGGTCAACCCGCCAACCCTTGACCCTATAAATAGGGACTTAGCCCTCCAAGTTAGGGGTTTCTTCCCCTCTTCCTCCCTAGAGACACTCTCTCTCTCTAAATGTTCTCCCTTCTCTCTACAAATATGAACATCAATAAATAAAAGACACATTTGAGCTATTTCCTCTTCTCTACTACATACACTTGTTCATACATACATTCTACATACACACGGGAATTAACTGTATCAAGACCATTAAAAAAATATTAGATGGATGCATACGATTTGTTCTCACGTTCTCATCTAAGCAAGTGTTCTCATATGATCCTAAATATATATATATATATATATATATATATATATATATATATTATACATATCATACATACGACGCCATATGGAACATACATATGTATACACATGTTATATAATACTTCGGATCGGGCAGATCGGATGGCCAAAACTCTAACCCTACCCGAATTATATAACACTGCGGAAGTAAGAAATCGGATTCGGAATTAGCATGTCGGATTCAGATATCCACCCGTGCCTATATTCGGATCTCGGATCGAGCGGGTTCAACGGGTTGGGTCGGGTTTTGCACAGCCCTAAGGTTGAGGTTCTTTAATCAGGCAATTTGACATGGTGTTCTTCCATCATATCCGTAGATCAGCGAATCAATTGGCTCATACTCTGGCAAGAGCTACTGATTCAAATACTGGTGTATCTTGTTGGATTTTTTCTATTTCTTTGTATATTCAACACTTATTTCCTAAAATATGATTTGATATTTTTCCTTCAAAAAAATATACTATGAAATTGACTGACTTGTTTTACTAATATATGAAAAGTCAATTAAGAGTAACATTTTTATATTTTGAAAACGTTTCTATACTGGAAACTTGTGGAAATTGACTATTGTCAATTTCAATGTTTTGTCCAATAAAATGTATCATGCAACATTTTAAGTACAATGTACAAATTTATTTTAAAAATAAAAAATAAAACACATGAATTTAACATGGATTCACACAGATGGTTTATAAATACATAAATAGAATTCAACTAAAATTTAAATCAATTTACTCGGAGAAAAGAGAGTGCATGATGAAAAAGGAATTGAAATGGTGAATCTTGATGATGAAAATTGAGAAGGATAATGATGAGAACTGTAATGAATTGTATTAACAGTAATAGTTTACAAGAGTACAGGACCTAGGTATATATACAAGAGGAGATAGAGAGAGACTAGGATTGGGAATAATAAGTAGACTCAAATACATAGATAGAGTCCTAATACTCCCCCTCAAGTACAGGGTACAGACGTGACATGTAACTTGTCTCTAAGAAAAGAAAACCTAGGACCTGCTAGAGCTTTTGTAAATATATCTGCAAGTTGATCTTTGGTGGAGATAAAGTTGACTTGAATCTCTCCTTTGGCAACTCTGTCTCTCGCAAAATGATGGCCAATCTCAACATGCTTAGTGCGAGCATGAAAAATAGGATTAGCACACAGATATGTAGCACAAAGATTATCACACCATAGTTTCGGAACAGATATCCCAATGATGCCGATTTCACGCAATAGGGAGAGAACCCAAATTACTTCAGCACAAACATCAGCTAAACCCTTGTATTCAGCCTTCGTGGAGGATCTTGCCACAGTTCTTTGCTTTTTGCACACCCAAGATACAAGATTTGACCCAAGAAAGACAACATACGCACTGGTTGACTTACGATCCTCAGGGCAGCCAGCCAAGTCTAAGTCAGAGAAGGCATGTAGTTCTTTGGATGCAGATTTTCGGATGCGAAAACCATAAGATAGAGACCCTTTGACATACCTCAATACAAGCTTTGCTTATTCCCAATAGGTTACCGTAGGAGCATGCATGTGTTGACAAAGTTGATTGATTGCAAAAGATAAATCTAGTTTGGTGATGGTGAGATACTGAAGGTTCCAGCCAGACAACGATATTTTGTAGGATCATCATATAAATCTGTAGAGTGAGCAAGAGATTTCAAAACAGGAATTGGAGTAGATAGAGGTTTACAATCAGACATACCAGCACGTTTCAAAATATCCAGCATATACCGTTGTTGAGATAAAAGGATTTCATCATTGCATTTAATGGTTTCAATACCAAGAAAGAAACCTGGTTCACCAAGATCCCTAATCTTGAAAGTAGCAGATAATTTAGATAATAAATAACTTACAATAGTCGGATCACTGCCCATGATCCATTACCAGAATGTCATCAACATAGACAAGAAGATAGACATAAGTGGAATTTTGGCAGTATAAAATAGTGATGCATATGTTTTTGATGTCTGGAATCCAACAGATAATAAAAAGGCATGAAGACGATTAAACCAGGCTCTTGGGGCCTGTTTCAACCCATACAATGATCTCTTTAGCAAGCAGACATGATCAGGAAATTGAGCATCAATATATCCAGGTGGTTGTCGCATGTAAACAGTTTCTGTCAAATTCCCATTAAAAAAAGCATTATGAACATCTAGTTGTCTCACAATCCAACCAAAAGATATAGCCAAAGAGAGAAGTAACCTGACAGTGGTGGGTTTTACAACTGGACTGAACGTATCAAAAAAATCTTGACCGGGAACCTCATTAAACCCCTTTGCGACCCCTGGCTTTGTATCTCTCAACTGAACCATCTGCATTCCTTTTGGTTTGAAAAACCCATTTACATCCAATCACATTTTGATCATGTTTAGACGGAACCAGAAACCATGTCTGATTCTGTAACAAGGCATTAAATTCCTCATCCATAGCCTGTCGCCATTCCAAGTGTTTGACATCCTGTGTGTAACAAGTGGGATCAATGGAGCAAACCTGAGCTGTCAAGACCGTAGGTGGTGCGCGGGATCGGCTTCGTGTTTCCATGTCATAGGTACGGATATTTGGCCGAGTCGACCGTCTCCGTGGATGAGTAGTCACCGCAGCAGCCTGCTGGGCTGTCTCGGCTTCACCGGGTTCTGCCGGCAGTGTTGTGTCATTCGGCTCAGGCTCTGCTGGCGGCTGTGGTTCGGTCCGAACTAGTGCAGCTTGCTATGCTGGTTCAGACTGAATATGAGTATCGGGATTGGTCACCACGGGATGAAGGATAGATGCAACCCACGGTTTATCATGAGAATCAGAGATTTTCTGCACAGAGATTTTAGTAGCAAAAGGAAAAACAGCTTCATCGAATCTGACATGCCTGCACACGAACAACTTATTAGTCTGTAAGTCCATACATCTATACCCCCTAAAAGACTCAGGATAACCAAGAAAGACACATGGGAAGGATCTATAAGACATTTTGTGACGATTATAGGGACGAAGATGAGGATAACACAGACAACCAAAGACACGAAGAAAGGAGTACGAAGGAGGGGATTTATGCAACAAAGAGTGAGAATTGGAGTTATTTAAGATAGCAGATGGCATTCTGTTAATTAAATAAACTGCAGTTTCAAATGCAAAATCCCAAAATCTAGATGGAACAGACGCACTATAACACCACGTGTTATGGCCTCCGTATCCGGACTAATTATGAAATTAATTCCGTTAACATATAATTAAAAAGGATTTAATTAGACTAGAATTCTCATTAATTAATTATTGTGGTCCACGATGGATCATGGACCCTTATCCTTAACCAAGTCTTTAATTCTATATGGAATAGGAAAAGTGGGCCTTTACTATTCAGGTTCTAATTAGGACTCCTGAATCTATATATAGGGAATTAGAAAGCGTTTAGAAACTCTACCATAATTAATTCTACCGTGCGAGATATTCCCCGAGGAAACCTAGCAAAGGAATTCCCCGCCACCAAACTTAGAGGAATCCATTGGAGGGAGATCTTAGGGAAGAACCTTAGTAGCCAAGGATATTGATTAGGGCTAAGGAGGTACCCATGTCTTACAAAACCTATTTTCCTTGCTATATCTTGATTATTGGCTCCTTTGATATGTGATTCTGTGATTGAGTCTTGATAGAGCTTTGCCTAGGATTTATATTGTGTTTATTTGATAATCTGGTGATCTTGATGTTGTGGATTGGTTATATGTGTAATCTTATATTTTAATTATGTCTAGAACTTGTCCCTAGGGTTTATATCGTGAATCTCGTGGTTGTGATGTTCTTGGTATATTTGGGTGGGTCTATGTATGATCGGGTGTTGAGTCTAGCCTAGGACTTGTATTTAGGACTTTGTATATAGATTTCTAGATGTTCTTGTGGTTCCGGATGCTCCTGAACCGTTATATGATTAATGTTGAGTCTTAGCATGTTTAGAAATCTTGTTAGAACGTATTCGATATGATTCTTGATTTAATTTCGTGAATTGAATCCGTTGTGTTGTCGTTATGTGTTTGAATGTGTCTGGACATGGTTTTGGGTTCCACGAGAGATCTCGGGACCGAAAAGTTGCCCGTGAATTAGTCGGGGTAGGTGGGGGCAAGGGTACCCGCCACCTACCCACTGCCCGGAAGTACTGTTCCAGCGCTGCCCGCCGGACACCCGCTGGAATGGAGGGTCGCTGCCGGCAGGTGGTCGACCCGCCACCCACCCGCTGGAAAATCTATATGGGTCGTGATGTTTTTCCCCGTTTGATGTTTCCCCGTGTCGTGTTGTACCCCGTTTGTCGTATATAAGTCTCGTTTGATGTTTTGAATACCGTTCTAGGAACTTATGTGTAGCACGTGTCATTGTTGTTATGTCTTGATTGTTATTGATTGATTGTGTTGATTGATTGAATGATGATGAGTATCGTGGTCATTTCGCAATGGCTGGTGCGACAGATGATAATGATGTTGAGATTGTGATTGGTGGAAATGAATTGTTGGCGGTTGGCATAAATTGTGCCCGGTCATTGTACTAAAGGTACAGACCTAGCGGTTACTGTGCTAAAGGCACAAACCCACCTTCGACTAGCTTGCCGTAGGGCATGGGTCAGGTTATAAGTGCTGCGGTGCCATGTCAGGGCTATATGCGCTGACCCCTTGGTATTGGTACTAGAGGTACGGATCATGCGAATGGCACTGCGGCGCTATCTTGACATGTTGGTGGATGAAAGGTGGTTTGTCGGTGGGGGCATGCAGTTGCCCGGAGGAATAAGGGAGGCGATATAAGGGTGGCCTGGAGGTATAGGTTGTAACTGATATAAGGACGGAGGGGAGCTACAATGTTGGAACTTGGTATAAGGTTGGAAGATGGATTGTGTGCTTGATGATTACTTGCTAACTGATTGTCTTGAATGCCTTTGTTGTCTCTGTTCGCTATTTGTATGTTTATCTGTCTGTTATGTCTTGTAACGTGTTCTTATGACGCATGCTAGCCTTTATGATCATTCTACATTGTCCGGTCTATTGTTGTGTCTTGAGTCTTGATCTTGGATTTAAATTAGTGTCTCGTAAGTATATATGTATTCCAGTTTCAAAATGATTTCTTATATCTACCTATATTGTACTTAACGTGTTGGAGTGGGTTACCAGCATTGTTCGCTGACGGTTGTTACACCACATGTTTTTCAGGTACAGATTAGTAGCTTGGAGTGCGCTAGTTGGATCCCCTGGATCTAGTCTAGATAGTCTTAGATTCAGTTAGACGGCCTGCGAGCCTTGATTTGTATCCAATTATGGATTTATGAGTTTATGTTTGGATTAGTTAGTTAAGCCTGTGCATCTAAGTTCTCCAGCTTAGATGTGGCATAGCACCCTGCCTATTATGTTTCGTTTATGCCCTGTTTGGGATTTAACAATAGATTTGCCTTTATTTCATAAGTTTAAAAGTTTTAAAAATCAGGGGTGTTAATGCCCAAAACTGACACTTAGGTTGGCGATTGCCGTTTTTACCTCCACGGCCAAGTCCACCACTGCCGCGACGGCCGCCACCACTGCCACGAGATTGCCCAAACTGACCGTCGGACTGCCCGGAGCCACGCCTGCTGCCCCGCGACAAGCCGCCCTTACCGCGATGCTGCTGCCCAGATTTCTGGACGGAGAAAGTCGCCGATGATGCGCTCGGTCCCCCACCGCCGGTAACGAATTCCTCGGCGTCGAGAAGGTCCGAGAGCTCGTGTAGGGTAACCGGTGTGTCGCGGACGTTTAGAGAAGACACGAAACCCGTGAATTCGGGTCGTAACCCCTTAAAAACGTATAGATTTTGTTCTTCAATAGGGACATGCCAGCCAGCGAGAGTAAAATCTTCTATGAGAACCTGAGCTCGGCCAATATAATCCACAACAGAGGCATCACCCTACTGAATTGTTTGAAGCTGCCCGAGGAGGTTCAATGAGCGATATCGCGATGATGAAGCCAGGGCAGAGGTAACGGCTGTCCAAACCGCACGGCTCGTGTGATGCCCAATCGCCAAGGGCATAACTTCATCATATAAAGAGGACATGAGCATGGAGAGAAGTGTTTGATCCTGACGAACCCATGCGGAGTGGTTAGGGTTCGGCTGCGGCAACACCCCTTCCTCGCTGGTCAAAATCGTGGCCGGTGGACAAGGGTTTGATCTGTCAATGAAACCCATTAGATCATGTCCGTTGAGAAAAGGAACAACCTGAGCTCGCCAGAATAGGAAGTTTCGATAGGTCAGCTTGACGCTGATAAAGTGGTGAGCGATGGACAGGGTGGTCACAATGGCAGTGACCGATGAGATAGCAGCATTGGAAACGGTCCGTTCGGAGGAATTGACAGAACCGTCGGCCATGGGAAATAAACTCTAGCTAGCTGATACCAGATGAGAACTGTAATGAATTGTATTAACAGTAATAGTTTACAAGAGTACAGGACCTAGGTATATATACAAGAGGAGATACAGGGAGACTATGATTGGGAATCATAAGTAGACTCAAATACATAGATAGAGTCCTAATAACTACAAATGTTGTATAAAAATTTTCAAAATGTAACAAATTAAAATAATTATAATTTCACTATAAACTTCACACTCATTATTTATATAATGTTATTCATATAAATATATATCCTTATAACATCATTTTAAAACAGAAACACACACACCCCAAATCACCACTAGGTAAAGCTATAGTTATTTTTAGAGTTAATTTCAACAAAGTCTCTCTGACTATAGTGATTTTCGACATTTGGTCCTCGTCTTTTAATTTGGACAAATGTGACACTTGACTGTCAAAATATTTTCATCATTAGTCCTTCCATCACTTCAGTGTTATCTAGACGTCAATTTTAGGGGTAAAATCGTCCTTTCATTGCCTGAGTGTCTTGTATGTTGCATTGCATCAATGTTCACTTACATCGTCATCATAAGAGAAGCAACATCTACTTGGAAGCTTCAAGACATGTCATTGTTTTCCTAGTTCTGGTGGTGGCGGCGTTGATATTCGTTGTCAGGATGTACATTGTTTTTACCCTTCTCGCTTACACTCACCTTTGGGTTGTCGGCCACGCCGTTGATCTAGCTGACTCCTCCTCTTCGGCGTTGCCATTTACATCTATGCTCATAAAGCTTTTAGACTGTCTATGCTCAAATGAAGACGTTTTTTGTATCACAGATCACTACCATGGACCGCCGAATCGGGAAGTCGTTCGAGATTCCAGCGACATCATTGACCGCCTTCTTCATCAGGTGCATCCTGTTGATCGTCTCGTTTTACTGCCATGTTTTCGTGCCCATTTGCTGGCAAGTCTTGAAGAACCCACAGCGTCTACCTCCGTTGCAACAAATCGCCATCGGCCTAGTGTTCTTCATCTCATCTATGAACGCCGCTACTGATAAGTGCCAAAGATGTTATATTTTATGGGATATTTTAGATGCATTTTCTTCTATAATTAGAATCCTTTGAAACTATTATATGCATAGAATAGCTTATTTTGATTAAAGTTATGAATAAGGACTAATTGTGGTTGCATTTGTGAAATATAGGAGAACAATGTCATTTCAAGGGAATTTCGGTGACAGTTTGAAATTTTGATCATATCTCGGGTTAGGAGTGTCCAAATGAGGAGATTCAAGTGGAATTGAAACAAAAACTCAAAGGGTTACAACTTTGCTAGAGACCAAAAAAAATTAATTATGACATCTTCAGGGTCAAATCTGCACATTAACTTGCAAGCTTCAAAGAATTCGTGAAAACACTGGCCGAAAGATCCACGAGCGTGGAAGTGTTGGCTCCCAGAATTTCTGTAAGTTTTACCATGCAATGCACGAGCATGCAAGTGTTAGTTCAAGTAAGGACAGAACTTCGGTAGGATGCATGAGAGGAGTCACGAGCGTAGAAGTGTTGGTACAGGCGGCGCAGATTTTAGTATTTAAGGGAGTTTAAGGAGTTAGCTAGATTATTACCTTTTTTCATATTTTAATTGGAGCTTTTAGATAGAGAATCCTCCCTAGGGTTCCTAGACAAATTGACAACTTGATCTAAGAATTTCTTGCATTCCTAGTAGTGATAAGTATGTTCATTTACATTGCAATTTACTTTTCCTTTCTATTGTTTCCATTGATTGTTCATCCTAGCTATGCATATGTGACAATGTGTAGCTAATTCTTAGGAATTTGGATTAGGTTAACTTGTGTTGGATGCTAGAATGTTTTTATTGCAATTAGGAAATGACTTGATGCATTGACTTGAATTCTTGTTGGAAGTGGATTTTGTGTGACTCTTGTATGATTGGGAAACTTTTGTATTTAACAAATATCAGGCCAGACATCTCTCATGTTGTCCAACAACTGAGTCAATTTGTTGACAAGCCCACAAGTACTCATCTCATTGCAGCACATAGAGTGCTCAGATATCTCAAAGGATCTCCAGGGAAAGGACTGTTTTATCACAGCAAATCTCAGTTCAAAATACAAGGAATTTCTTACTCTGATTCGGCAAATTGTGTAAAGTCTAGGAAATCAGTCACTGGTTATTGCATCTATCTTGGAAGTAATCTGATTTCATGGAAGACCAAGAAGCAAGCCACTGTGTCAAAGTCCTCTTCTGAAGCTGAATATAGAGCTTTAGCCTCGACTGTGTGTGAGATCCAATAGCTTCACTATGTGATGATAGATGACAGATCTGAATGTAAAGCTTGATGTTCCATCTCCTCTATTCTGTGACAATCAGTCAGTCATTGCCATAGGGAAAAACCATGTTTTTCATGAGCGAACAAAACACATAGAGATAGACTGTCACATTGTCAAACAAAAGGTGAATGAAGGGCTGATAAAACTGCTGCCTATTCCTTCTCAGAAGCAAGTGGCTGATGGCTTCACCAAAGCTTTGCCACATCCAGCTTTTGCTAATTTCCACTCTAACCCAGCTTATGGGGGGTGATGAAGGATGTAAAACAAGGCCAATGGCATTCTTGTAACTTGACAAAAATCTGTTAGAACTGCTACTAGCTTCCTTTAAAACCTCAGTTGTATTCTCTTTGTTTGTGGTGACTAATAATGAAAACACTGAGTTCTTCTTCTTCCTTCTCAAAGCTTCTAAGTTCTAGTTCATGTTTTCTCCATTAACCATGGTCTAAGCTACTGATTTCGACAAATAGAAATTTCATATAGACCACAGTTCTAACATGAGACATGGTTCTCGATCATATGAACCGTGCTCTCTCTCTCTCTCTAATATATATATATATATATATATATATATATATATATATAATTCTAAATAACTTGAATCGAGTCTCATTAATTTAACTAGACATAAAAAAAAAATAGAATGAAAAGAGTATCACATAATTAATGCATTCTTTTAAATGATCGAAGTGGATAATATTTTTTAGACTGCGGATGTAATTAACATGCCAGCGCTATCGTGATGCCAAAATAAAAATTCCGATGAATCTAATGTAAGAATTTGATGAATCAACTGTTGACCACCTTTGCAGGTATAAGATTGTGATCTCTGATGAGTCAATGAAAATGAACCAATGAACCATGCATGCACGCAAGTGACGCAACATGTCCCAAGTCACAAAGCCCAACATACATTTAAAAAAAAATTAATAATAATAATAATTTCCCAAGTTTTGTTGATCAGATTCCTTGGATATTAGAACCCAACGGTCCAAAGTGAAACTGAATAATATCGTACCAGCCATTACCAAACCTTAATGATTCTTGATTATATTAATCACCGTTCAGAGCACACATGTTAATGGATTAGGTATTAATGGCGATTAGGTTATGTTATTGCATCAGACATATGTCTGCCAGTCAAACTACATTCGACAATGATGTGTGATTAGGAAATGTGCATTCCTGGGAAAAAGCGAACTCACTTTTCATATGCTATATGATTTTGATTTTGAAATTATTTTAAATTGCTTCATAATTTTGGTTAGATACATTGGACCATTACACATTCATGAGTACATTTGTAATTGTTTCACGATACATTTTTAAAAGATAATTTTAGTGATAAGATATGTAAAGGGTATCCTCGTATTGATATTATAATTCTTAAGGAGTGAACGAAGGATAATTAATAGAGTTGACTAATTACAAAACATAAAGTATCATCTTTGTAAATTGAATGAGAAATGTAAAGAGCGGGATATGAATTCTGCTCACTCTTGCATTGATGCTAACGGGTAGCTTAGGGATTGGGGAAT